>NW_005842030.1:2516502-2549079 GCF_000455745.1 Alligator sinensis | reverse complement strand
CATTCCTTAATTTTTCTGTTTTTGTAACACACCCTCATTTTTCTATTATTTTTCTATATTTCTATTCAGGCACAAAAAGTAGTGCGGACAAGGGAGACACTTTGGCATTAAGTGTCTTTCGGGAGCTCCAGAATCGAATCTCATTTAGGTGCCTAAAACCACTTATGCACCCAGTAAGTGGATTACAATCCCACCGTTTTGGCACCATGTATAATACCGAGCCCAGTACAAAGGACCCTCACCTCTGTTGAAGTTTCTGGGCTCTACTATAATATGAAAGAATACTGTGAGCAAGCAATAAGCAGCTACGTTAATATTATCAGGATATAGCTCAGTGATTTTTCACATAAGAACAGATTGCTTTAAAGGAAAGTTTTTCTTCTTGACCAGCACGAGAAAATATAATACACTGCTACAATGCAGTGAGATAATAAAATCTCTGCAGTCAATTCCCCTTCATTCTGGTTGTAATGCTTTAGGAATCTGGTAAGAATTCTATACAATGTTTCTTTTCTATAGAAATCTTTGCTATCAGCAACATTCAGATGCTCAAGTGGAGAAGGCTTAGAAACGAGGGATTGTGAATGGCGTTGAAAAGACATAAACAGAAATCACTTTAAAAATACATTTAAAAGGCAAATCATCAATCAGTTTTTAGTTCCCATTTTCCTATGTTTATGAAGCTGGGGGATAGGAAAGTTACTTAAAAGTTTACGGTGGAGCAAATGGACCGTATTACATTGACAATGTAATCTAGTGAAGAAAGGCAAACAAGAACCAATGGCTAGACTCTGAAGCCAGACAACTTCAAATGAGATGTAATGCATATATATTTTAACAGTGAGGGTGGTTAACCACTGGAACAAGTTTTCAAGGGCTTTAGTGGTTTCTCTGTTTTTCCATGCCTTAAAATCAAGAGTGGATGCCATACTGGGAAATGTGTTGCAACTAAAAACAAGTTATTGGGCTCAATAACTTGTGCCCAGTAAAAAAGGGCATAGCTTGGTAAAATTCAATGTCTTGAAGTATATGAGAGGTCAGACTAAATGATCCAAAGGTTCCTTTAGTTGTTGCACTGAATCAATAATTATAGTCATTTTCAGTTCTCACAATACCTTGAAAATACAGGGGAAGACTTAGATGGAATTTTTTTGCTTGCATATGGATGAGTCAGGTTGCAGAGGCAACAAAACGGTCGACAATCAGTCATTAGCTGTCAAATTTAGTCTGCTTGGCAGCCACAGAACTCCATGCAGTCTGGTGAGGATAGCAAACATCCTGCTGTTAGGAAGCAAATACCGATACCTGCTTTGGGGTCGTAGGTCACTATGGGTGCCTATACGCAAGCAGTGAGGCTGCTCTGATGTGCTGTAATTACAGCGCATTGGAGCAAACTTGATTAATCGAGTCTGCTGGAGCGTGGTAATTGCTGTGCTCCAGCAGACTCCAGCATCTTGTGTATCAGCATCCCCACACTGAAAAATGGGTCAGGGATGCTTTAAATAAAGCTTGTTTGATGAGCTTTAGTTAAAGTGCCTCACATCCATTTTTCAGCATGGGGGCGCTGATACACGAGATGCTCCAGGCACTTCAATTAAAGTGGTTCTTGAAACCGCTCTAATTAAAGTAACTCTCCCCCGCCCCCTCTCCCACTCCCAGAGTACATGTATAAACTTCCCTGGTCAACAACCACCAAGTAAAACAGCACAAACAGGATTACCTCTGAAACATGCAAGTTTGACATCACCGTGTTGTCTCTGCTGCACATGTGATTGTGGAACTATCTTAACACTAACAGAAACTTTCTTGGCCTCCTGTCTAGACTCACTGCCTTAGTGTCTTCCATCAAAGCCACTGTCATGTTGACTTCATGCAAAGTTGGCACCTTGTTCAATTTAACAGCTGTCCTCTCATGTAGGCTGCAGTCCAATTCATCACTACTGAAAGCCACCTGAACATTCAGCAGACATAAGTGCTGAGTCTAGCACTGTCTTGTGCTTTTGAAATCTGGGAGTCTCAGCTCTTGACTAGCATTATCATGTCCTATTTCACTCCATAAAATATCTTGACCCCAGAACAGAAAAAATGCACATGTGAGCATATACAGGCATGTCTACAAGAGAAGCTTTACTATGCAGTAGACCAAATTACTGCACAGTATGCATCACCATCTATACATGTGGATGCTTACTGCATGGTAATTTGGTCTATTCTGCTGTTAATTTGCTTGGTCTACTCTGTGGTTAATTTGCTACCTGCAAATGTAGATAGCAAATTAACTGTGGAATAGTTACTGTGCAGTAGCACATGTATGGACACTGACCAGGAGCAAATTTGCTCCTGGTCATTCCCTCCACCAGGGGGAGGGGCATCTGCAGGCTAGCCCCAGGGCCATGGGGCTGGGAGCTTCTCTAGCGTCAGCTCTTTGCCTGCCCCAGCTCCTGGCCCTTAAAAGGCTGTGGTGATGCTGTGGGGAGGTGAGCTCTGCATTTGTGGAGGGGAATAAAGTGTTTTTCTGAGAACTGTCCAAAGTGACTCTGGGGCTGCATGGTGGGGCTGGGATATGTACTCAGTCATCCAGGTTGCCTATAGCAGGGAGTGCAGGAGCAGGTGGTTGGTTTGCCCCTGCTAGCAGGTATGCAGCTCACCTGGGTCCTTGATGGAGGGAGGCCCTTCACTGTCACTGCCAGTGCAGCTGGCAATCCCAGTGCCAGGAGTCCTCCACCCACCGTGCCTCCTCTGCTCAGGTCTCTTAGAAGAGCTCCCCCCAGGCCTCACAGATTTTATGTAGTACACAGGCTGTGACAATGATGCAAGGGATGTTGGCCTCGGTGACCTCAAGGTGGGTGGTGAGGGTGTGCCAGAGTCCATTCAGGTGGCCAGAGGTGCACTCCGCCAGTGAATGGGTCTGGCCCGGCTGAAGTGTGCCTGGCAGGGGTCCAGCTGGCTAGTGTAGGGCTGCATGAACCAGGGCAGGAACAGGTAAGCAGGGTCCCTGATAAGGAGGGGCAGGACCACCACTGCACCCACCTGAAGGTCTGGCACCCCTGGCATAAAGGGCCTGCTGTCTAGGAGAGCTGGCAGAGAAGAGTTCCAGAACATGAAGGCATCATGGGTGCTGTGTGTCCAGTCAGTGCTCATATTGGTGAAGGTGCCACAGTGTTTGATGATAGCCTAGAGCATGTTGGAGTAAAAGCCCCGCTGGCTGTAGTAGGGGCGGTCACTGTAGGTTGGGCAGGTTATGGGGGTGTGGGTGTTGTCAAGGGTCCTGATTCACTGGGGGAAGCCCAGGGTGTGGAACCTTGCCATTATGTCCAGGGGGTTGTGCACCCAGAGCATGGTGTACCTCACCACATCCTGGAGGGCACTATATGCTTCCAGGATGGCCACCCCTACCATTGCCTTGCCCATGTCGAAGAGGTGGCTAACATAATGCAGGCTGGCAGGTGTGGTCAGCTTGAGCAGGGCAATGGCAAGCCAGGTGTTTGCAGGGAGGGGTCACCACATGGTGGTGGGCTGCCACTCCAGGTGCAGGGAGAGCTTCTTGAGGAGCTCCTGGAAAGTGGCCCAGGTCATCCAGCCACTGTTCATCATCCCAGGTACTCTGGACAACATGCAGCCACCAGTCCTGGCTGGCTGAGTGGGCCCACAGGCAGCATCCAGGTGCACATCATCAGCATCCCTGCTGGGGTCTGGGTGGCATCAGTGTGGTGACAGAAGCCTGATACACTGTGGTGAGCCTGGCCAAGTGGCTGTGCCATTGGGGGGCGGGGCACCAGGACCAAGACTGACCTGGGCCAGGTGACAATCAGTGCGGCAGTGTACCACAGCAACCAGGGTGTCCACAAGGAGGCCTGGGCATTGGACATTTCTCTTGGGGTCTGGGGGTAGAACAGCCATTGTACAGTGGGCACAGGCTCTGGCAATAGAGTCACAGAGGGCTGTGCCAGCACACTTCAACCTGCTCTGGGCCAGGAAAGTAGGTGGCCAAGGAGCAGCATGTGGGGCTGGCTTTTGAAGATGGCCCCCAGCTGCAGGCAGCTGCAGCCAGAGCCTCCAACTTCCCCTGCTGCAGCTGCCTCCAGCTCTATCTGGCCGGAGGGCCAGAGGGAGTGGGAGCAGAATACTGCCAGGAGCAGCAAATATGCTCCCAAATGTTTGCATGTGTTGATGCCTGCCCAGGATGGGTGTACTCCACAGTAAATTACATATATAGATGTGCCCAGCATGCAGTTTTTATTTTTGGCATTCTGACAGACATTTCATCTGATGGACTTTGATCTAGAATTCAGGCAAGCTAGTGGAGTTTGGTAAGCAGTCCATTTCTATTTCAGCAGAAGCTGAATGGCTGTATCATTGTCATCAAACTAGTCTTGGTATTGCCTAGATACAATATGATTTCAGCTACAACAAAGCATTGTTTAACATATGCCATTCTTCCTCAATGCAAGCATCAGAAAAGATACCAGCAACAAAGAGAGCAGCAGTCAGCTTCATACGTGTGGTGGTGGTAATTCTGACATTGTGCCTCTCTCTCTGGCATACAGTTATGCAGTTCACAAGGTATCATTGGCAGATCTTGGATTAATCTGAGATGGCTTTTTCTTTATCATTTTAAGGATAAAACTGAACTTCTAGTTGTTCTTGAATTCATTTTTTTGGGGTGTATTTTGGTAGATAATGCTTGAATTGATGGGGCAGACAGTCTTTGCATCCAGAAAGCTAGCAGGATCTGTGGCAGGCTTGCAAAGTAAGTATAGAATCAGTTTGGAATCAAGATTTCAGCCAAAATGAAGGTTTAGAAAGCTATCGTGCTTAACAAGCTGTTGTCTGTGCATGATTCAGTCCTTATTTAGGAAGCACATTTGTCAGCTGGAGAAGTTCCATCAAGGTTGTGAGTGAAGAGATATGACAAGATGACCAATGATTAAATCCTACATTTGACAACATGCCTATCAAGGCACTAATAATGAGAGCCCAGGTCCGATAAGCTGGACATGTGACATGGATGGATGATGCCTAATGCCTGAGCAACTCCTATATGGCAACACTGAAACATGGGAAGAAGCACTTTTTTTTCCCCAAGAAAGTGCTTCAGAGGACTTCTTAAAGGTTCACCAGATTAAGTATACTAGATCTACAGCTAGATTAAGTATCTCAGCCTTTCTGAGATAAATAGGCAGCAGTAGAGCATTAAGGTAAATGTGGCAGGGCACTGTTGGTGCCTGCCACTTTAAGGGCTGGAGCAGGCAGCAGGCAGGTGCTTGATTGCAGCGGCCATTTTGAGACCCAGGATATATATAGGGTAAAGTAGCAGTTTGCTGCTGGCCAGTGTGAGAGAAACATCAGCTGGCTGAGCTGAGGCTCACAACATCTTGGAGGTATATGGACTGGGGCTTTGGGCATGGAGGAGGCTCCAGGTCTTGGGCATGACCTAAAACTGCACCCTGCCAGGGTAGGGAGGCCTGGTGGGACTGCTGGTGGTGCAGCAGCCCCAGGAAATGCCAGGATTGTGACCCTCCCTTGTGAAAAGTGGGTAGGGGGCACCTGATAACCTACAGCCCCTGCACAGTCCTGGCTGGGGAAAGTCCAAGCCACTGAGATCCTCGTAATGTGATCGAGTGGATTTGTGAATATTAAGAGAGGGCAAGCCACTCAAGCCTGACTCGAGGCACCCGAATTGGTCTGTACTGGGGCCAGGACCTGTGGGGCATCAAAAGGGCCAGGGGCCCACAAGCGAGAGATGCCTGGGACAAGAGGCTCGAGATTCTGACTTGCCTAAAAGGTGGGGCCAGGGCCTAGGGATGCCAAAGGTCCTAGAGAGGGGACCACAGTCTTAGGGGTTGAAGGGTTCCAGGTGAGCTTAGCTGCTTGGGATGCTAACTGCAAGGCATAGGCCCCAGTATAGGGGAAGGTTCAGAGCTGGGGGTATCATTGGGGTCTTAAATGGGAAGCTCCCTGCCTGAGTGTTGCTGGTAGGTGTTATAGGGCTTTGGATCCTTCTTGGTTGGTGTCTTGCCCCCCAGCAATGTCAGGGTGAGATCTGAATTCAGCACTGCCTAGGTGGTTTGTTTGCTACTCCTACTTGCCTGCCATGTTTTTGATGTTTTATTTTCTTCTTGGGAGGTATAAGAGGGGGCTTTCTTGGGGCCCATCTGCCATTTGCCCACCCACCTGTTTCTGGGCCAACCGCCTGCCTCCTCTTTTGCCATGCCTTGATGATACATAATTATGGTGTTAATTAGGTGGGAGGCTGTCTATTGTTGCCCCGATGCCAGGGGCGCTATCTGCATCTCCATTCCTCCCGTACACTACAGCCCAAGCCTCCCAGATGACATCCGGGTTAATATTACTTCTGGCCTGAGACTGGAGCAAACTGAGTCCAAAGTTGGGCTCCATGCACACGCACATTCGTACCACCTCCCCTCTCGCAGGAGGCCTCTTCCACTCTGCCCCTCTCCCGCTGGGGCCTCTGGCCTACTGCCCATTACCAAGCCACACTCCACGGCCCTACTCCTCCTTGAGCAACCCCTCTGGGCCATCAGGCTTCACTACTTGCATACTGGCCTCACCACGCAGCCCCTTTGGTTCCCATGAGTTCCCCTTCTCTGCATGGTCTTGCCTTGTGCTGAGCCCAGGGCTAATTCCGCCCCATGCCCCTCACCGGGCAGCTCTACACAATCACGCACGCATATACTGGGATCCCAGCCCTCTGGTTTCCCCCTCACTGGGTTTCTACCCCCACCCCCTCACTGGGGATCCTCATCTCCACCCCCTCCCTGGGAACACAGGGCTTCCCTCCCTGACCGTGACTCAGGTGGCCATAGCCATTCCTGGCCCCATCTAGGTCTTACACCTTCCTTGGGATTAGGTGTCTGTAGCCATGCCTAGCCCCTTTGAACCCACAGTATTGTGTGGGGCTAGGGATTAAGGCATCCCGATCCACCTTTCACCAGGGTGGTAACTGGCCTGCTATTTCCTGGGGCCTCCTGTGCCACTGGGAGCCCTACCAGGCCATATACTCCCAGCAGGGTGCAGTTTTAGGTCATGCTCAGGACCAGGAGCCTCTAAACCATCCCCTTAAGCTCCTGCCCTTACCCCCAAGATGTAGCATTAAGCCTGCAGCCAGGCATTGTTTCTGCCTGGCCTGCCAGCAGTGTACTGCTGTGTCTATATAGGTGGCCAGAGATCTAAAATGGCCACCACAATCAAGTATCTGCTGGCTGCTTGTCTCAGCCCTTAAAGTGGCAGGCACCAATAGTGCCCTGCCACAGGAGGTAGTTCCCAATAGGTGGTCCATGGGGATTGCACCCTTGGGTTTCTTTGTGGGGCTCCAAACCTCCCCTTTACCCCATCCTTACCACATCCACAGCCAGGGTGGACTCTGTTCTCTGCAGGTCTTACTCTTGGATGATCCCATCTCATCCATGCTGCCTGCCTCCAGGAGTCAGGGCTTTCTGGCCATCAGTCCTCCAGAGGCCATCCTTTGTCTTTGAACTGTGGCCTTGGTAACTAAACACAACCCAGTCCAGGGTTAACCATAACTTAGGAATGAAACTGAATGCAGAAAGTCAGCATCCACTGACGGACCCCTGGGATCTTGTTTCCCAGGCCCTCTTGGTCTTGCTGAGGGCTCATCTTTCCCTGTTTGCCTAATAGGTGTCTGGAAGGGGTGGCCACCCTGTGCCGTGCCTCTGTTGGCCCTCTGAGGAAAGCCTCCCTTGGGCCCACATCCCTTCCCCCTCAGGTCCATCTGACCTGCAGCAGGGCTGCTTGTGTCCCACCAGCCAGTGTTGCCTGTCTCTCCTATACTGGGTCTCGTGTCCCTCCACATCTCTCTCCCTGCTGAGCTTCTCAGGGGTGTTGTCAGTCCCTCAGTGCCACTCCCTGCCATGGCACTTGGACTCCCTGTTGGGGCCTCGGCTCTCCTTCCTAGTGTCCCAGGGAGCCGCTTCTCTCCAATGGAGCTCCCTGGCATCCCTCTGCCCCCAGGGCTTGAATTTCCTGGCTCCTCTGCTGGTGTCCCTCTGCAGATGCTCAGCTTCTTGCCCCTGTCCTTGGGGCTTGCACTCCCCTGGTCTTTGGCTGGCATCTTACTGCTGGTGATCAGCTCTCCTTCTCCCCACCGTGTAGCTGTCTTCAGCTGATTTTTGAGCAGTCCGCTCCTCTCTGAAGCCATGTCCCCAGCTCCCACTGATTTGGAGGCTCAGGCAGCTCCAGAACTGCTGAGCCTGTTCTCCACCCTGGAGTCTCTCCCCAGCTGCCGCTGTTTGCCATCCCTGTGGTGAATATTGGGGTGCATTGGGATGGTCCTGGGGTGAGTTGGGGGGGCGGGGCTTTTGCCTCCCCTCTCACACCGAGTAACATCATAATCATTTATCATCAAGGCATGGTAGTAAAGATAGGTGAGCAGTTAGCCCAGAGACAGGTGGGTGGGCCAACCTCAAACTGGCCCTGGGAAGGCATCTGTATTACAGTGAAGGAAGACATAGGCCCTTTTCAATAGCAGTGGTGTGCTTTTGGGCAGAAAAAGGTGAAGTATATGTCAGCGGCAGCTTCCTGGCTCATTTCTTTCCCAGCTTTGTGGTGTTTCTGACAAGCATTAGGGACAGACATTAAAAAAACCTTAGCCTGAATTGATTCAGTCTTTGCAGGTTAGTCTAACCCGGCTATGCTGAACTGGTTTGTAACTGGACAGCCCTTCCCTCCCTTCTACAGTACTGAGCTGGGGGGGTGGGAGGGGAGAGGAGTGGTCAGGCCCCAACAGGACTCTCATTAGGGATGTCTGCCTGCACCATTCCAAGTTTTTCTCTGCTCACTGTGGAGGGAGGGAATGTTGCCTCCAGCCCCCTGCTAGCACTCTGAGGCAAACAAGGGGGCAGGGGGTGCAGTGCATGCGTCTATTGATGATACAGAGTTTTTCAATCTTCCTCCCTGATTCTTTATACTGTCTGCAGGAAACTGACAGGCAAGCAAGCAGCAGGGGGCTGATAATAGTGTTTGTCACCGCATCAGCAAAACAATAGACTCTCTCCATTAGTTCAGACTCTTCTTAAACAGCTTACCAGCTAACCAGTTGATTAGCTCCAAACAGTCCTAAGTGGTCACTGCTCTATCTTTCTGTCCCAGTGAAATTGGAGACACTTGCACACAGAGACACTTTTCATCATTACCTAGCATACCACATGCCTAGGGTCCGTGGGGCTGGGGTCCATGCAGTGGGAGATGGGGGCGGGGGGATTCCTGATTGTCCTGCAAACAGGAAGGGAGGCAGGGAAGGGTAGGGCAGGGGGAAGCCTTGCAGACCTGGCTGTGCCTCCAGTCTCTGCTGGAGCTCCAGCCATGGAGCAGTCTCCAGCCAGGTTAGGTGCGGAGTGGTGCATGGGAACAGCCTCCTGTGATCTGGCAGGCAGATCGGGGGCCTGCCCGCACCCCTGGGAGGTCTGCAGGGGCTCTGTTGGACTGTTCCTGGGGGTGCAGGCCCTTGATCTGCCTGATGGATCACAGGAGGCTGCTTCTGTCACCTGGGACCAGCACTGGGAGCAGCCCAACCCCAGCACTGGGAAGATGCCATTGGCCCCAGCCAGCAGCAACAGCATGCTGTCATCCAGCATGCAGATCCAGGGCCCACACCACCAGTAGGGCTGGGGTGTGTGGCAGAATCCTCCCTGGGGGCATGGCCCCTGGATCTGCACTGGATGATAGGAGGCTGCTGCTGCCAGCTGGGACCAGCACTGAAGCCAAATAAGCTCAGGTTCAAAACTCAAAATGTTTCAAAACCTTTGAAACATTTAGAGTGCCCTTGTTTCATTCTGAAGCTGTTTCGAAGGCTTTTGCTTCATTTCGATTTCACTGTTTTGAGCTCGAAATATATCAAAACAACTTAGAAACAAAACACCTGGCAGAATTTTGCACAGTCCTTATATATGTATATGTGTGTGTGTGTGTGTGTGTGTGCGTGCGTGTGTGTGTGAAATGTCACTGCGTGTGTATTTATCTATATATCCATATATGTATAGCTATAGATACATATATATGCATCTGTATATCTTTATATGTATAGATATAGTTATAGATACGCACGCACGCACGCACACACACACACACACACACACGCACACACACACACACACACAATTATCCTATAATACTATGCCCTACAGATAAAGGCTGAAAGATTACACCCCTCCAGGTAGGCCAAGCAATGTGTTGATAATCAGTTGATTTAAAATAGACAGACAACAGGTAGGCAAAGGTGATTATGTATAAATACAATTAAACAACAGTCAAAACAAAAATATACACAGGTAGGTATAGGCAAGTGTGTATCTATAACCATCAGAGAGAGGGTCCCACCAGAGTCACTTTGCAGGTTATACTTAACACTCTATGGAGCTATTACATATATAGATTAAAATGTTCACAACATATGGGTTTTTGCGGGGGGAAGGGAGGGGTTAATTTTCCCTTACACTTCCCTGCATAATAAGTTGTGTTGGTCATCAGAATGATCTATGGGAAAGATCAAAGAAGCATGAGTAGGAGCAGGGGAGAAATTTACCCCTACAAATAGAAATCACCCTGATATAGGGGGGAAAAAGTAGGTTGGTTGAAATGAGAAGTGATCAGAAACATTACCCAGAAATCAGGCAAAACAAACAGTTGGGTCTCTTTCACAGCAAAGAATCTGTACAAGTATGCACAAAGCTAGTTAACATCAGCAAGAGCAGCAATGCAAAACATTTCCAGTCGAGAGGATCAGCTCAGCTATCAGAAGTCTAAGAAGATTGTTAGAGATTTTCAGTCCTCAGTCTGTACTGTAGCCCTTCTCTGAAGGGTGAAGGATGTTTGAGCCACCTGTTCTGGGGAACCTGATAACACTGTTGCATCAAGGCATACATTCGCAAAGGATGCATCCAGGTGAGCACACGTGCACTTCGTGGCACATGAAAGGCTTTTGAGGTGCTGCAAAATGCACACAGCACACATGAAAAGGTTCTCTGCTCTGCATATTTGCAGTTCAAAGCCAAAATTAGATGCCAGGAAATCCTGATGTGGCAGCTTGCCTACCTTTGCCTGGTTCCTTGGGTTTAGAGAATTGTCAAAACAATTGGTGGACAAACCCACCAATCAGGGAACAGCAAGGGAGGAGCCCTGGGAGGAGACTGCTCCCGAGGCTGCTGCAGCTGGGGCTGGGGTGAGTGCCACTCTGTTCCCTCTGTTTTTCTCCTTTGTGCAGCCCCAGAAGCGGCACCCTACCCCCTGCCTCACTCACTCCCTCCATCACTACCATGGGAACCTATCCCTATTTGTTATATTATAAAGTGGGTTTGCTTTATGCAACTTTGATTTATGCACCATTCTCCGGGAATGTGTGTACCACATAAATTGAGGGAAACATGTAGATGGGCCCCTTGTGTGCTGAGATGGTGGACGGAGAGGAAGCCTATTTACTTTATTGTTACACGGTAACATGAGGCAGCTTCTGGAGCCCTTAACCCCTGGACTGGCTGCATGTCAACATTCACTCGTTTTAAGCACTCCAGGGCAGGATTATCTTTAATCTGCCTAATTTTGTTCCTGCTCTATCAAGGTGTGGCCACATCCCACAGCTATTCTGCCCAAATTGAAGTCTTCCAGAATGCAGTGACTCCTCCTGAGTGGGGCCAAGTAGGGACTCTGGGGTGAAGCAGGGCCAAGCATGGTGCCTTGCCCCCCTCCTCCCCCTAGGCACATCAGGCAGAGCGAGTGCCACAGCCCCAGTATACCTGCCTAAGCTCCTTGGAGCCCAATACTTTTTTCTCTGGAGCTCAGGCAGTGTATGGCTGGCTGACAGGCAGCCCAGCTGGTGGTGACACTGGGCGGTGGGGGGGAGGGTGCAATGTCCAGAGCGGCCTGTTCCTTTTTTCTCTGGTGGCCACTGCCTCCACCTGGCAGATGGCTGGGCACTGCCTGAGCTCCAAGGAGCCCAATTGCTTTTTCTCCAGAGCTCAGGCAGTATATAGCCAGCAGGCAGGCAGCGCAGCTGGTGGTGGCACTCGGGGAGTGCTTTACGGAGGGACCTGAATCTTTTTTCTCCTGTGCACACCCTCATTTGGGCTGCTGATTGGCTGAGCACCACCTTAGCTCCAGAGAAAAAAGGATCGGGCCCCTTGGAGCTCAGGCAGTGTCTGGCTGGCCAGCAGCACACACAGCAGCAGTGCAGGGAGCGAGTTTCAGAGAGACCAGACAACCCCAGGGAAGCTGCTTCTCTGGTCTTGCTACAACTGGCAAGGTGGTGGGCCTGCTCCCTCCTGGCCAGAGCAGTGAGCCAGTCCTGCCCCTGGCTCCTCGTCCTGCCCCTGTTCACCAACCTCAAGTGGGAAGTCACAGCTGTGCAGGTTAGGAGCAGAGAGCAGGTCTTTTTACCTTTAAGGTATGACTGCTCCACTAAGCCAAACAACACTAACTAATTAACATTTGTTTGCCTTACAGCATGAGGTGTAACAAGGCCCAAAGACTTATAGGGGTTTTTTTTGTTGCTAAACCTTATATCCTCAGATGTATGTAGTGTTTATAAATTAATTGCCATTTCTATTAGTCTGTGAAGCATCTTAGCTTCATGGGATGAAAGCTCTTATGCAAGAGCAGCCAGATTTAATCACCATGCTTCTTGACCTGTAACTTTTGCATCCGATTGAAGTTTTAGTAAAATTCTTAGCTAGATGCTTCCCCTTCTCTCCCCTGAAATCTGAGATTTGGTTTTTGTCAAACTGTTCATCATGCTTTTTAATTAGTTGTTAATAGGCTGGCAATTATGTATGTACACTGCAAATAGGAGGAGGAAGCCATCCTTTTATTTATTATTCACCACTATATTTGCATGTGTTTTACATATGTGGTTCTATAGCGCGAAAATCCTACAAGAGACTTGCCTCAGGATCATTGACTGTTATTATTAATAATAATTATATATTCTGCACAACACAGATGACTCCTCAATCAGTGCTTACATCAAAATCAAAATAACCCTATTATACAAGAATAGTTGCTGACAAGTGGAGCAGTACTGATTCTCTTTTCTCATACGTTTCTGCAGTCATTTTTGTTATAATATCATTGTAAAAAACTGCCTAATAAATAGCCTAATGTACCTAAGATTTATTTCTATAAGGATGCTTAATGGTCTGTGGTATACCTGCAGTGAGAGAAGAGGAAGGAAGGAAAAATGGTTTGTATGACATGGTGACCAGCAGTATTGTTTCTCTCTTCAACAAGAATGGGCAACTCCTTGGATAAAATTATATAGGAAATCCTATACTAAAAAATAATTAAATGGGGAAAAAAGAGTAACAGTGTGTTACTTAAGCTGCAAAGGAAAGCACATAAAAGTTATTCAATGCTAAATTTACAGTTGCCCGTGCAACCTTATTTTTTCCCACTTCTTTATGCATCCTGTGAACTTCCATGAGCTATGGGTCCCAAGGAAAATAATAAGTCTATACTTGTATTATTAAGGACTGTATCAAAATGCGCAAGGGACCAAATTACACTCAGGTAGGGAACCACAAGTTTGGCATTTCCTTACTCCTAAGTGCTTAATTTGCAAACTAAATAATATTATTTCAGTATAGGTTCTTGCGTACAAGTTTCCGATTTTTTTTTTTTGGTTTGTTTGAAGTAAACATATCAATGTACATTCTCTTATCTAAAACTCTTAACAATGTCCCCCTTCCACAGTATGACTTGTCAGCAGATTTGGACTTTGACCCTTCAGCATACCCCTCTACCATTTGAGCCGCAGAACCAACTGCATTGGATAGTACTGGAAAAAAGATGTTAGCCAAAAGGGAGGTTATCTAGGAGGCTACTAGTGCCATGTGCTAGTGCCATGTGTAAAGGGGATGATAAACAGGGGCATCTGACGGGATGGGGTCCCAACAGGAAGTTGGGGACCTCTTCATCGGTTGCTCTTAGGACAGGCATGTCTTAAGAGTGTATGGGGTTTTTCCAGCATGCTCATCTTCTCACTTTCTTCTCTGCCACCATTGGTAACTAGAGTCCTATACATTTGTTGTTGTCTTCAGAGAAAGTGTGAGTCCTGGGGATCACATGCTGGACCACTCGTGATACTTGGCTCAGGTACAGGTTCACTTGTGAAAAGCTGAGCTGGATCCCTGAGAGAGAGGACACAAACTGGTCAGCAAGTTGCATTGAGTCCCCAAGTGACAGTGCTTTAAATTTCAAAGCAGTTCCCCTCCTTGCCTCACCCCTTGGTAGGTGTGTTTCTTTTCAATGCGGTTGATCAAATCCAAATGCCTATAATGCAGGATCCTGTCAGGAATATTTTTCTATCCAACTGCTTTGCTTCTTACTTTTAGTGTATTTCACTTGCTTTATTCAACTGTGGCATTTCATTAATATAAAATTAAATTTGACCCAACTTGGTTAGTCGAGGTTATTTTACTAGAATACCTGTGCATTATGTCCCTTTCACTGGTTGGCACTGTTTGTTCTCTCTCCCAGTGACAGGGATTGCCCAAAGGAAAGGAAGAGACATGGCTCCACCTGCAAAATCTGAACATCGCGTTCATGGTTCATTGTGAAAGTGTGAGCACAAACTGAACAGGGAGGGGGTAACATAATTACTAACACTAAAATGAGATGCACACATTTCAGTTTGGAGACTGGAGTAGTTGCAGGGAGATGCAAAGTGACTGTAATAGCCTTTACCTTATTCCCTGAAGTCTAGTTTCCCTGTAATTAGAGCACTGAGCCAGGGGCAGTGCAGAAGTTGCTCCAATCCAATGAGTAACACTGGAAGAGCTTGCAGATGCTGCTAACATTACCTAGCGAGCAGGAGCTGAGGTCAGGATGCCAATGCTGGACAGATTGTACTTGGCTGAGCATCAGGGGACTTTAATCCTTTGGTCAAAGATGAGTAACAATCTATCCCTGAGTAGCATAACGAAGTGGGGACAACTGGAGCAGTGGATGGGGAGGGCACAAAGAAAGCAGCAGTTGTACTGGCAACCCAACTGCTCCTGTACCGCCAACAGCTCAGGCACCGATGCTGCCCCATGCACGGCTCCCATCCAGGCTGCTTAGGCACCCAGTTATGCCTCTGCTAACCCTAACTATTGAACCAAAAAATGTAGAGAGAAAAAAATACCGTTTGGATTATCCAGTGCACTCCCTAGCAATGCCAGGTTATTTCCTACAGATGTAAATTTTAGTATTTAAAAGTTGTAAGCAATTGGATTCCTGCCTCTGCTCCTTGGTGACGGTTCCATAGTGCAATACAGCCCTCTGGTATGACACTTGACTTCCTGCTTGCTGTCTGCATTTTCCCTTGTTGAAGTTTCCTGCCACTGTTCCATAGGTTCCTGGTGATTTTTCTGCAGGCCTTCTGTAGAGGGAACCCTAATTTGACTGTTCTTGAATGCGGCAGTAGTAGCACTTGCTCAGCTTCCTCATCAAAGACAGTCAGCTCTGAGATCCGGTTTCCAGTTCATTTTATTTTTCATGGGGCAAGCTCGCCCCCGCAACAAACAAAGCAAGCAACACAGTAAGCAAGTGTGCAAATAACAAAGGAAACCGAACCCTGTGGTTTTTCTTCAGACATAAAGAGGGGGAATCCAGGATCTGTGCTTCTCTCCCACCCTACCAGCCTCCTCTCTTCTCCCTTTGGGCTCTGCTCCTGGAGCTTTTTAACCCTTGTTATGGCTCTACTTCCATTTTACTAATCATCCGTTGTAGCTTGCTCCCAGCCCTTTGGCCTGCCAGCCCATGATCTGCTGCCTAATAGCACCTGGGGTTTCAGTCTGCCTGAAGGCTGCACCTCCTTACAGATGACTATGAATAGCCAGATATATCGCTGCGTGATCTGCACAGAGGGGCCCAAGCAACCAGCTGGGATCCACAAGCATTTGAAAACACTGGGTGGAATAACAATCCATGTCAAAGTGCCACTATGAGTAGGAGCAGAGAGAGAGAGCATTAAAGTATCCTTTAAAAATCATGTTGAAAATCCTGATCATAACCTTGTTTCTCAGGCCATTTCTCGTAACTACCCATCAAATGCTAGTTCTTACTACATTGGTAAATAGCTAGTAACATTTATTACTTCCATGGATTTCTGATGTGTATAGCCATATTTATAGGATGTGATCAGCTTCCTTGAAGGGAGAAATTTGTAAAAGCTTAAACACATACAATTTAAGTAGATATTTATTCAACATTTTTATCCCACAGAGCCAAGTAGTAGTAATGCAATCTAATTCATTAAAGTTCGGAACCAGAGAAGCATAAAATGATGTCGGCATAAAATCCCATAGTACTTACCAGTGTTTGTGAATGTCTAACGCAGTTAGGGATATTGCCTGTCATTATCTGCTCATGGAGGAGACTGAGTGGGATTTCTTCAGATAAGGTATTAAGCCTCTCTACACAGAGTACAGAACTGATGGTGTGAGTGGGATTAGAGGAAAACAGAGCTGCGATTACATTCTGTGGAGTGCCATATTTTCTTGTTGTCACTATTCAAAGTACCCTAATGGTTTTAGTGACAGCTGCTTAACCCCCATCTATAGAACATTTCACCTTCCCTCTTAAAGGCCCATGCAGTCTGAAATAGTTGGTTCGTAGATGCTCATTCTGCTGTTGTATTTACAATGACTAGGCACTGGGGTAGTCTGATAACTTTTGGAAACCTCAGGTGCTGTGATCCATAATGACCTGATTCATTGTATTTCTGCAAGGTTCATTTAAATATTTCCAATACAGCTTTCAACCAAATTGCCATTGCCTGTGATCTCTTACCTTGCAAGCTGAGTGAAAGCAGGCTGAGCAGTCCTTGACTGGAAGACCTCCAAGGAAAAGAGAAGGGTAGCCACATTCTCCCTGATTTGCATTGTAGCGCACTTGTAACTCCCCCTGATTTCTTGACATATTATTTTCATAAGGTCTGATCCGTCTTCTACTGAAGTCAATGGTAAGATTTTCATTGACTTTGGTGGAAATTAGCTCTGACTCCTGCTGTGATGGGAGACTAGAGACAGTCGTTTTTCAGAATAGTTGTTTATGTTCAGTAACAAACATCCTGCCATGATAATACAACCATCATTTAGCCAAAGGTACAGTATTTCAGATGAAACATAAACCCTGAGTCCTATTTCCTGTGACCACTGAATAAATTCTGGCATTTTTAAAACAGCAGGGAGCCCTGAACTTGCCCTGGCCAAATTTCAACCTAAGTTACCTGCTTACACTAAGTTTCTCTTGCAATTTAAATTAGAAATTGGTTTTTATTTCCAATTCTAGGGCCCAAACCAATACCCAATAAAATCAATAGGAATTTCATTTTGAAGTATAACACGGAGGCTCTTTGATACCAGGTTTTATTGTTCCATCCCAGAGGTGACATAAATTTAGTAGTTAGTAAGCTAATTCCTGAGTGGACAACTATAAAACAGGTTGCTGGAGGATTCTTCATTAAAATTGTCTGTTTTCAATTGCAAATACAAACACAGAAAGAAGTGGGTAACATAAATGATAACAGATGATTTAAAAAAAATCCTCTTGCTTATGATAATGCTGCAAATTGTGTTCCATATTATGGTTTGTTTTCCATATTATAGTTTGCATAAGAAAAATCATAGTGTCAGTGGATATTAGGGTAGTAGCGAGAGTCTGGCATTTAAGGTCAGAATCAGCTCCTTTTGAAGTTAATGGGAAACCTATTGAACTACTTGGGAGCTAAGCACAACCCTGAGCAGTAGTTTATAATATAGGCTATATAACCTTGGAGGTGGCAACATAACAGGTATGACAAAAGATCATAAATGTTACCATTCCAATTCAATACATAAGGTCAGATATTTTATATATATGTGTATACTGCGAGGGGAAAGGAGGATG
Source organism: Alligator sinensis (assembly GCF_000455745.1). NCBI lineage: Eukaryota > Metazoa > Chordata > Crocodylia > Alligatoridae > Alligator > Alligator sinensis. The sequence goes on along the minus strand of NW_005842030.1, from coordinate 2,531,181 downwards.
CTTTAATTAGAGCACCTTCAAGAACCGCTCTAATTAAAGCACTCAGAGCATCTCATGTATTAGCATCCCCGTGCTTCAAAATGGTGCCAGGGATGCTTTATCTAAAGCAGCGGTTCCCAATCTGTGGTACAGGTACCACCAGTGGCACTCAGATAACCTGTCAGTGGTTAACAGATTTATTATAAATACTTTATATGACAAAAAATTGCTGGTGGGACTGAAGGTTGAACTGAAAAATTTGCTGATGGCACTTAAGGTTGTGTCATTTAAAATGTCATTACAGTGCATTGGAGCAGCCTCCCTGCTCATGTATAGGCACCCACAGAAAACAGTAGAACTAAATTGCCTTACATTGCTTGAGTTATCTGACCAGTATAGCAGTAATACAGTATAATATGTAAAGAAACTTAGCAAGCATATTTTTATCTTTTTTCTCCTCAGGCTTCAATCATCAGTGAGAGAAACTTACATTAAAATAAATGACAGACTGGTAAGTCATACTCCATTACGTTTATACTTTTGATATTTTTGGTAAAATATGAAAGAAGTTCATTATTTTGCAATGGCTGATCTTTTTTTAATACTGCCTACAGCATAATATACAAGCTTTGTTCAAGGGAGTGCATGCTTTGGGAATGTTTGGATGCACGAGAGCATCTTATTGCTCCTTCTTTGCATCTTGTTAACTCGAAGGTCAATTGAATGTATCACTAAATGATTTTCAAATGAGGATTTGTAACTTCTCAGAACAGTACTATTTGCCTTTCACTTCGGGGGTTCAAGTTATATAGTTTAATTATTTAGAGTCGGTGTTCCTGTGTGTGTGTTCATAAGCAATGGGTATGAATGCACGCACGCTTTTGGTGTATGTATAAAATCGAGTGTATGTAAAATTTTTCAAACCACATTTTTAAAAGATATGGTCAAGAAGTACAGAAATAAATGCTGGTTTTGTTTTTGGTGGGGGGAGGGGTGTTTCATTTTGGTTTTTCTCAGAGTCCAATCTAACTTCCATTGAACCCCTATAGAAAGGCTCCTTAGAAAGTTGACTTAAAGGATTATGCCTTTATTGAAGTTAAGATTAAATGTGTTGATTATTAACATGTTGATTTATAAATGATATTGTAAATGTTTCCATCCCCTTTGACAGTATTTTCCTACTTGAATTATTCGTAAGAGGTTGGGCCATTTATCCCAACATGACTATTTTTTAATTGTGCTTTTGTATAGGCTGCAGTAATTTTGAAAATAATAATATATATCATTAACAAAGTATGTCTCCCTTATAACTGTATATTCATAAGTATATATGAATAATCAGTTCAAAACATATGCCTAAAATGTATACTTTAAACAAGACACTAGTAAGGGGTTTGCTAAACCTTTGGGATTAATAGAAGAGGTACTGTTTTTTTGCCATATTAGAGTTTATAGAAGAACAGCATTTTAACTGCTGCTATTTCAATAAATGTTAGGGGTAGAGAGTTTTTTTTGTCCTCCATTGTAATTATCCTAAAATTATAATTTTAAAAAGTGTAAGTGACCACATAAGAAAAAAAGTATTGGATTACCTTGAACTGTATATATTGATCCTTGACACCATCTCACTTATTACACCATTGAATGACTTCTTAGTGATTGAGAAGCCCAGATAATTTGCTTTATAGGGACTGAATAACAGAGCAACCAAAACAGGTGCAACATTTGAAGCCCATATAGCTTTGTGAAATTGTCTCAATGGGGGAGCATTTTTATTTCAATGTTTTACTGTTTTTATTCGTCTTCTCAAAGCACTTTTCTTTTTTAAATGATTGGCAAAGCTAGTCAACCACATCAAAGGAATAAAAATGTATGCACTTTTGAAAAAATAAACTGAAATGAAGGGGAAGAAAACACAGGTGGTATTATTAAAACATGCAAAAAACTCTTTGCCAATATATTGGTTTTGAACCTTTTTTCCTATTAAGTTCAGCATCTGTAGAAGACAAGATTGCAATCTTAAAGTTTTATATTGAGAATGGATGAAGTTTATTTCAGATCAATGAATGATAATAAGAAGGGATTCTTGTCATGCATTTTTAAATGCTTTATTCCGTCTCTCTCCCTGAAAGGGAAACATTAAAATCATAACGTTTCACATATTCTCAGAGAAGTGTGACTTCTTAGGGAGGTTTTTTTTTGCTGCATCTTTCAGAACTAATGTATGCAGGAGAAAGGCAGACGTTCCTGTTTTGCATTAACAGGTCAGTGGTATCCTAATTGATATGGAGAAGCAGCAGTCCTAAAAACTGAGTCTGGGTCAGTTGTCCTAGTTCATCCTTTGGAGAGATCATGTATCAGTTGACTGTAGTAGAATTCTGGGTAAAAAAACATGCAAAAGGTTTCAAGATCAGATATTGCAGGAAGTAGCCACCCTGAGATAGGAAAGATTCTTTGAAAAGGAATTCATACAAAGAAACTTAGGTTAAGGTATGACCTTCTAGTTCAGGCTTGTCCACCATATGGCCCGCAGGCCGCCATGTAGCCCTCCAAGCTGTTTTCTGAGGCCCGAGGTACTGTGACGGGAAACAAAAGTAAACACTGTGTACTTTCGTTTCAAGGGGGTGATGTGATACCGCTTCCTGTGAGGTCTTTGAATATGGCTCACTGGCCCACTGGGTGATAAAAAATTCATGATCCAGCCCCACATTCAAAAAGGTTGGACACTCCTTTTCTAGCTAAATCGTGCAGAGGGCAGGCCCACTTTGTGGGAGCTGTGATGGCTTCAGTTAAAACTTAGCTCTTCTAGCCGTGAGCCAGTAGGAATTACAGCAACCTGAAAAATAAGTTAATCCCACCAATTTTACAATCTAATATAGAAAGTACTATACAGTTTCTTTAAAGGAGAAAGAGTCAGTATTTCCCAGATAGGTTCAAAAGATCAGGGTGGGTGGGGGAAAGCATTGAGGCTGGAAAGCACCAATCCTGGGGATATTAAACTATCTATGGCATACTGGGTGTATCTATACATGAATTCAATGCGAACGAATAAACTCTGGCATATATCATGCTGGAGTTTATTGCTCCCAGGCGCCAAATTTATACATGCACCCAGGACTACAGCACACTGTGCCAGGTTGGAGCATCCCCAGCTGGCAGAGGGCCCCAGGATTCAGCCTACCAGCCTGGGACTGCTCCAACTCAGTTCAATGTGCTATAGAGGGCCTGGCTGGGGCATGAGGGTGATGTAGTATCAGGCTAGCCCCACACTGAAATATGGTCATGCCCTAGCCAGCCCCATCAGCATCTACATGTGTGTTGCTGCACACTAAAGAATGCTGCTGCAAAATGTTGCTTGTATTTACAAGTACTAACCTGTGGCAGAGTTAATTAGTTTCCTACTAGGGCCACACATGTAGACATTGAGACTTTACTGTGGAGCTAATTAAGCAGCTCCACAGTAAACATCTTGTGTAGATGCACCCACTGGAATTGGACCTTGGGGTTACAGTGAACAATAAGCTTAATATGAACCAACATTGTGCCCTTATGCCATTAGCCTTCTTGGCAACATGTAGTGGGCCAGTAGGGGGTGCTCCTGTGCTGAGCCACCCACCTCACTGCACCTGACCACCTTCCAGGCTATGAGTGCCGCCCTGGAGCACCTCATGAGGGGGGCACCTCATGTCTGTCTGACCCCCTTCCTGGAGCACACCCACTAGCCTGGGGGTAACACTGCCACCACCCAGAGTCTGGCCTGTTCCTGGGCTTGTGCCCCCTGGAAAACACAGACCTAGTGGTCCTTGAGGGTACTCAACCCACTCCAAGTACTTGGGGTGCTTCCCTCAGTCTGAAGCACAAATCGTGTTCTTCCTTAGTCAGCCAAATCAAGGGGACCCCAAGGCATAATCTAGACCCACTCCCAATAAGTCTCCCACACTAGGTACAAAGGAGAACTTTATTGGTTACAAGGAGTAGGTTTGAAATAGGGTACGGGGTAGAGCAATATCAGAGAAATCCCATAGAGCAAACTGGCATGGCTGGGTAGCCTTTGATCACACATCTGAGTTACTGCAAGCTATATATCTAGTTAGATCTCAGGTAGCTGATGAGTGTCATCCAGAGGCCGGTATAGAGTCCCTCTGGAGGCAGGCAGTTCACTGATCATGAGTTTCAAGAGAGAGCAAGTTTCAGATGGTCCAGCTTCTCTCTGTGAGTTTCCATCATGGCTATTGCCCCTCCTTCTGGGCAGTCCTTAACTTATATAGCCCTTATGACCTCATTTACCTGGTCCAATGGAGGCTGGCAACTGTTGGCTGCAAGCCAACCAATTTGAAATGCATTGGTGGTTGCCAGGTAGGCTGGCATTGCTCAGAACATTAGGGAGCCCAAGCCCCTCACCCAGGTATGTGATGCCAGTCACATAGGCAGAGGGAGCAGGTTTACCCCCGTCCCTTAGGAATGTATCTAGCACAGGTTACAACTCAGGATCACATGAAGAGATGGGGCAGAGAAGTGACCATGGTAACCAACCTGTCTGCTAGCAGAGTTTTGGAGAGACAGGGATGGTATTCTGCCACAGTATACTGGACTGTATTGGTAGGAGCATTGCCAGAAGATCGAGGGAAGGGATTCTTCCCATCTATTCAGCACTGGTGAGACCACATCTGGGCCTGTGTGCAGTTTTGCACCTCCCCCCCCCCCTATGGAAAGGATGTGGACAAATTGGAGTTAGTCTAGTGGAGGGCAATGAAAATGGTTAGGGGGGTGGGAGCATGACTTATAAGGAGAGGCTGAGGGAGCTGGCCTTATTTAGTCTGGAGAAGAGAAGACTGAGGGGGTATTTAATAGCAGCCTTCAACTCCCTGAAGGGTGGTTCCAAAGAGAATGGAGCTGGACTGTTCTCAGCAGTGACAGATAACAGAACAATGAGCAGTGGTCTCCAGTTTCACCAAGGGAAGTTGAGGTTAGATATTAGGAAAAACTTCCTCACAAGGAGGGTTATAAAGTACTGGAACAGGTTCCCCAGAGAGGTGGTGGAATCTCCATCCTTAGTGGTTTAAAGATCTGGCTAGACAAAGCCTTGACTGGGAAGATATAGGTGGGGATGATTCTGCTTTAAGCAGGGGGTTGGACTAGATGACTCCCTGAGGTCCCTTCCAATCCTAATTTTCTATGATTCTGTGATTTATACTTGTGTGACCTCTGTGATGTTTCTGGCTGGAACATTTCAAAATGTTGAAGCCTCTGCTGCTGCCCTCACAAGGACAGGAGGTGGTGGGGGAGAAGAAGAGAATGCAGAGAGCCACAAGTGAAAGGTAAGGAGTTGGAGGAGGGAATTGCTTGGGGTCCCTGGCCCTTCTGCCACCAGGAGTCTGACAGCCCATCACCCTCTACTACTTTCCTCCTCTTGACTGAATGGGTGGGTAGATAGAGAGAATTGGTGCTGGAGGGCCTGGCTCCAGTGGTGGTGGGATCCCTGTAAGTCAGCCCAGGCCTGTAAAAGCAGATGGTTTTGGGGAGTTAAACTCAGCTCCTGGTGCTAAGACCTGGAAACACTTTAGGTGCATCTACACGTGCATTTAAGCGTGACTACATTTTAATGCGAATTAAACTAATGCATATTAAGTGATTTTTTTTTAATTTTTTTTATTTTATTTATTTATTTATTTTTTTTTGGCAGGTGTCTACACATGCAAGGACTTGGCACTAAAGTTAGTGCCAAATCCCTGCAGCCCTGCCATGTGCCACTAGTGGCTGGGCAGACCTGGTACTAAAGTTAGTGCTGGGTTGCATCTATACATGCATTAATACACTTTAACTAATCATACCTCAATTTGATACCTGTATTTACAGGTATCAAATTTAGGCACAATTAATCTATTTTTGCTATTTTTAATGTGCATTAAGGGTGTGCATATGTAGAGACATGCCCATAATGCACATGAAATTGGGCTAATGCGCATTAGCACATCTCATGTTGACAAGCCCTCTGGGACCCATAGCTGGACCATCCCTCCCCTGTGCACAGGTAACAAAAAGTAGAACACTCCAAAATAAAATGTCATTTAAAGAAGTTTAATTTTGGAGCATGTCAAGCACTTTTGAAGTATTTGAGAGAGTTTGTACATTTGTACAGCTGGCCCTCTAGAACCTTTTAAAGGTGTTTGAAATGTTTTAATTGTTAAGTCCATCCACATTATCTTTATGGGTGCTGAAAAAACAGAAGTGCCATTAACTTAGACTTTTAGCCCAAGATCATGTTTATTTAAATGTCTAAGTTGGTATTTAGGAACTCAGCTTTGAGTTCTAAGGCTTAACATGCAGTCTTTAAGACTGTCATCTCTGAACATTTTAGTCTTATATGAAAATAAGTAGGGTTTTTTGTATTTTACAAGCAGGAGTGTACAAGGTCCAAGTCCAGGTTAGGATGAAGAGAAATCACATTTCTGTGATGCATTTGTACCAGCTATTTTCAATTTGGGAGATACTCGCTGTTGGCACTGGATTTATGACCCAGGTACTTTGTTCTGGGAAGTCCCAAACCCTCAGACTGACCATGACCTCTCCATTTGGTAATAGGTGAATTTTATTGATACACAGTGATAGCAGATAATAATAACACAAACGATTCTATATCTACCAGTCCTAGGGCTGTCATCAGAGGGAAGGTATGTCCAGCCAATACACGAGCTTCATCCTGAGGTTCTTTCTTGCATGTCAGGAGCCAGGAGGTCAGAGGTTGAGGCCCACCCCCAGCCAGTAGGGTGGGTGAGAGGGTCTGGTGGTATGCCCCTGTCGGGGATCCTTTTGCTGCTCTGAAATCTCTCCCTTTGTATTCTTTCTTCCTCCTTTGATTACTCTTCATTCCCAGGCATTATTGATTGATCTCCCTGTGCTCATCATTTTGTCCACATTCTGTCCTGTCATCATATTCCTTTACTTCACAAACCCATCACATGCACACATCCTAATGTGGTTATTTCAAGTGTCCTCCCAATTTGGTCCATCTGCCAAAACTGGAAACCCAATGGCTCTGCAGTTTGGCGCTGTGACCTGCAGAGTCCCTTATCTCTGTTTGGGTACATTGTGGTACATGTCTGCAGGTTCCCAGCCTGTGTGTTTGCTTACTGCTTGCCCACACAGTGGGCCTTGAAGAAATCTTTGTCACAAACAGGCTTTTAGAAACCAATGAACCTTGTTGTTGCCTTGGACCATTGTTCTAATACAATATCTATTTTACCTACAAGCCATTTCCCAAAACCAAACCTCTAAATACCATTTTCTAGCCATCACTTGCCCAGTATTTAAAGTAATATTTATAATGAACGGGCTAATGGGTATGCTTATCACAGCTCTGCATTGGAGGGACTCAGTTAGGTCTAAGAAACCTCATCTCTGCTTACAAGGTTTCCCCTTCACCTCAAATGATTGCAGCATTTGTTCAGTAGTCATCAGATATGAAGTTCATCGCTCTTCTCACTACAGATGTACAAACTACTGAGGTCACTTGATTGCATAAACCATGAAGAACTTGGGGTGTGAATGCACCCCATGTGAATGCAACTGATGTATAAGGTCAGGGTATTTTGATTAGAGACCCTTCCTTAGAGCCAACCTAGATTGGTGATGTTCCAACCACTTTGCGAAGATATTTGTTAGACATGGATTTTGGAACATGCCCTAATGTGCTTTTCCTAAAAATGAAGTGGAAACGGGTTTCTGTAGGTGTCTGGCTGAGTTCTTGTGAAATGATTATTTCAGTGCTGCTGAAAACATGTTCTGTTGTTAATGATGTTTGGGTGTCTAGTGCCTTCTTTATGTTTTGAAATCTAAATAAATGCAAATGTTTAAATTTATCTACATTCATTATCAAGTTTTTAATCCATTTACATTATACAGAACAGTTAATTAACCACTTCTGTTTACTGTGCATATATTTAATTTGAGATAGGAGCCTAATGCTGTCAAGCAGAAAAAAATATTTGCAATGCAAGACATAAACATTTAATACCTGGAAACCCTATTGGTTGGTTGCCTCTTCATTAGTTATTGGTTTTGAAATGGTACACATGGAACAGATTAATATTCATGTTATTAGATGTTAATATTTGTATTACTGTAGCACCTTAAGGTTCAAATTGGAATTAGGGCTTAAGTGGACAGGCTAGAGGGAAGCATTCCGTGTCTCAAGGAGCTTATAGTCTAAATAAAGAACAAAGAGAAGGAAGAGGAATGGATGAGAGGTGAAGTCACTTGGCAAAAGATCACACAGTGGTTTAGAACTAGAATAGGACCATGACCTTCATAGACCCCTGGCAGATGTTACTCTTGTGGTCTGATTAACATGTTATTCATGCCATAAGTAGCAATATACCATGTGTTCATACCTATAATGTAGAACAACTTTGTGGCTGGTTTGTATAATACTTTAAACTGAACACATGGAATGCCCCAAGACTGACAATTAACTGACTGTTGGCATCAGAGTGGGGCAATCCCAGCCAGGTTCTCAATTTGAGGCTGCACCATCCGGTGTCAATGATTGGCATGGAAATGATGGCAGCCCAAGGCCTTTAACTAGTGAGGAGTTCAAGTTGTAGGTGGGGAGAAGTGATGGGCTCTTCTTGATCAGCAAGTTCAAAGTTGCACCCCAGGGCTCCTGGACGCATGGCTTTGAACTTTCCAAGTGAGGGGTAGCCTATTGGTTCTTCCACCAGGCACTTGTAGATATGTACTCTGGCAGCCTTACATGCATAGCTCCTAAACATGCAGCTCTGAAATTGCGGGGGAGCTGGTTGGCTCTTCTTGTCTGGTATTTGCAGAACTCTGAATGAGACAGTTCCAGGGCAGGGCTGTACCATGCATTGCTTTCATCTTGCTCATGCAGGGCAAGTCTGGGATCATGATCCAGTGCTCCACGTGCACTGACAAATTTCAAGGATGTTATAGGATGTTATTTGCATCTGATACTTGATTACTCAAATTGCCTATCCTTGCCATGCACATTTTTGGATGGCAAGGATTCTGAGATCTGGTCTCATGCCACCATAAATTAATTAATGTCTGCTATGGGGTGTAGTCCCAGTCCAGTGCCCTATCTACTTTGCCTTTTATACTGCTTCTCTTTAGTCCCATGAGTACAACCTATCATAAACCTTTTCCACTCATGGAAAGGTTTGCAAATCAGGATGCTAGAGTTTAAAACTTCTTAAAAGTTTACAGCCCTTACAGTTAGTTTGATATATTAGGACACTGGTGTTCCAGCAGGAGATACGTTTCAACGTTTTGCTGTAATGATTTGAACAGATTCAAAATCATCTGAGTCCTTTGGCTCCACTGCAAGCCACCATTATTCATACAGCCTTAATGAGTATAATTTATGGTAACTCACAATGACACTTCATGAAGGGGTCTTGCTGGAGGCACCAACAAGCCTCGTGATGCTCATGTAACACAGTAATTGTAACGTTCCTACATTATTTGTGAAAATGAATTCTAATCAAATATGATACTGCTATGTTATAGAAGAACAATGCTAATGTAAAATTATAGACCCCCCAGACAACTTGATAATATGCCTTTTTTCCTATTTTTTTTTCCTATTCACTTCTTAACCGTTCATGATTCTTTACAACAAGGGGAGAAAGCGAGAAGAGATTGGGAAATATATTCAGCAGTAATCAATGGCAATAGAGCTATAATTAAAACTAATTTTTCATGTAAATGTTATTAGCTACAAAGAAATACCAAAGTCTGAACAGTCAGTTAAATTTTAACTTTTCAATCTAATAAAAATAAAGGAGGCATTGGAATCAGGGAAGGGCACTAGCCTGGCAAACCTGTTCAGAAGGAGAATTCCAGTTGAAATTCGTATACTTAAAAATATTCTTGAGAAGGTTTATGGGTGATGTAGTCCTGTGGACAACTGAAGTTGGTGGATCTTGGGTAGGTGAGGGATTGGAGGTGATGTAATCAGAGACAATTGGACAGAGGCTGTTTCATATATTTCATTGACTTTAAAAACATAATGGACTACTAGATTATCTGGTCTGGCCTTGGGTATATTATAGGTAATTGTCTTTCACCCATGTACTTTGATTTTGAATCCAATGGGTTTAGTTAAAATAAAGCATTTTTAGCTAGAAAAAAAAAAAGTATGTCAACCCTCAGGAAACTAAACTTGTCTGCTATCTGAAATCCCCGAGATCTGTGCCAGTCTGACTTGGGGAACAATACTAATTGGGCCACAAATCTAATGGCTGCAGTTTGTTTTTAGTTGTTATCTTAGTGCATAGATATGGGGGGTTAGTTTTTTTAGCATGTTGATAGCAGTGCAGCCAATCCTGTTCTCCATAGGACCCTTGAAAGAAGGCATAAATAGAGCTAGAAGGGACCAAGATGGCATTTAGACTGATTCCTGGCGCACACAGTCTACATAACTTTTCCTAGAAATTAGATAAAAGCATAAAAGGATATGAATTCTTTTAAGTACTCCAAGTGAGGGTGGGTCTATGACTGTACCTAGTAAGCTGTTTCAGTGTTTAATTACCTTCACTGCTGGAGAAACTGCATTTTATTTCAAGGATGAATTTGTCTTACTTCAAATTCCAGGCACTGGATCTTGTTATGCCTTTGTCAGCAAGACTGTAAAGTTCCCCTCTATCAGATATCCTTTCCATGCATTTTTTTTTCTTGGTCACCGTCGCATTGTGATCACCCCTCAAACCTTTTATTTGAAAACTGAATTAAGGTGTGCAGGGTTATAAAAGCAAAAACAAGAACTTGTATATTTGACATTTAAAGTTGTATTCTCAGTGTTCTTTGGTCACTTTTATTCATCTGATTTCAAATGATATTATAGGTATCATAATGTGTAAAAATCACAAAATTCCTTCTGGAAGGTAATGGTCTCTGTTATGATGCTGCCATTTGGAGAAAATAAAGCTTACCATGAGCCGTCAGTGCTATTTATTGAATATACCCAAGGATATTTCCATATCTAATAGGTAGGTGGGGGCATAATTGCATTCATTTCATTATTGCATACTGTATTTAAAGAGGTCACATGCTTGTATTTAGGTTGATGATTGTATATTTGTAAGTAGATAGTGATCAGATGCTCTGATGGAATTCAGAGATCTAAAATACCTACACATAATAAAAGACTCTCCTGTCACCAAAGAGGTTACAACCTAAATTGAAAGACAGACAAGGTGGGGAATTCTCCCTGTTTTGTATTCACCTTCAGATGGGGAACTGAGGCAAAGACAGAGTAAGTGACAAACGGAAGATTTAGTTTGAAGATTTGGGACAAAGGAAAATTAGAGATATAATCTCCTGAATCCCAGGTCTGTATTTAACCACAAGTTCTTCCTTTCACTGATATTACAGTATTAGTCCAACAGTATTTTAATGCAAAATGAAAATAACTCTGTTCCATTTTTACCATACATTGAAACATTGCCAGTAGTATAATTACAAGGATGAAAAGCTGCATAGTTTATAGAAGGGGATTTATGCTTGAAAAAAACCCTCTTCATTGATCACGGGTTGCTCTCTTTCATCAAAATAATGACTAAAATGACATAACATTAAAAAGAGGAGCTCATCAGAAGTAAATGATTGCTCAGCAAGCAGGAACATAGATGGAATGCCTTGCAATGGTGGACCTTGACATAACAGGCATTATTCTAACAGATTAAATGACAAAAATAATTGGTATATTGTAATATCTGGCTGTAAACAATGAAGGAAGATTAGGTTTTGGAGATGTGTTAGTGTGACACTAAAACATTCCATAGACTATAATGAGAGAAAATGTCTGAGTGCACAGGACTATAGAGTCAAATGTAGATACAAATATGAAATTATAAGAAAATAAATTGACTAGCAGGGTGATAATACCACTAGCCACCTGATCAAGGAAAAAATACAATGACTGTACAGTGTTGAAGGAAAACAAGGAAGCAACTCATTCTAATAAAATGTACTTCAATTATCCATATATATGCACACATACAGTATTTTATTGTGTGTGTGTATGTATGTATATACACATACATACAATGTATGGAGAGAGACACACACACACACACACACATATCTAATCTACCTATATAGATATAGAGATATATGTTAGATATATCTAGGTAGATTAGATATGGTATATATTTATTAGATAGATAGATGCATTTACTAGGTAGCTAGACAAAGTGGGTGTTAGCTTTTATTGGATTAACTGTATAACTGGGAGAAACATAGACAATAGGCCAGTGTGAAGTGGCTACTTCAGATTTGGCCAATTCGGGGTATAGTGATCGATTCGGTGATTCGAATCACTGCCCCAAATAGATTCCTGCAGGCCTCTGACTATATGAGTGGCCCTCCTCTGAACTTTCTCAAGATTTCCCGCATCCCTCTTGAAGTGGGGTGCCCAAAACTAGATACAGTACTCTCACTGCGGCTGACTAGTGCCACATAGAGGGGAAGCATCATCTTCCTGGACCTGTTTGTCATTCATCTGCTAATGCATGATAAAGTGCAGTTTGCCTTGTTGATCACTTTGTCACTGTGACACCTATAGGTATTATAGGGCTTGCTAGTACTGCTCTGCACTTGTCTGCCTACAGATGGCGACAGGGTAGACCTTGGCTCTGGATCACCAGGTCTGCCAAGAAGTGGATCTTACGTTTTTCTTGTCTGCCACGACTTTGATGACCTATATATTCCCGGGAGGCAATGCCCATGATGATCTGACTGGTCTTGATCCCTGTGTCTTCTGTGGGGCTCCAAACCTCTCCTTTACTCCAGCCTAGCCTCTCCAGATGGTGTTTCACAATATTCTTCTGCAGCCAGGTTTCAGAGCTGCCTGTTGTAACCTTATTTGCTCCTACCCCAGGGTGTCCTAGTGCCTCTTTTGGGTACACCCTTCCAGGGGCCGGTCTTGGCCTGTGCTCCAAAAAAAAAAAACAAAACAAAAACCCAGCAAAAAAAAAAAAAAATCGCAGAAAACCCCAGCTACTTCTCAGCCTTCTTGTCACGCTCTGGCAATGTCTCCTTTTCTCGTGAGCAGGTGCTCAACCTCCCAAATACCATAATTCAGGTAAACAATCCATTAGTCCATTCTTTGCTGTGTGCTGGCCTGCTCTGCATCCCTGTGAATGTTCACAGTCTCTTTGGGGTTTCCCTCCTATGCAGGAAGGCTCTACCTGTGACTGTAGATGTTTTTCCTTCAGGCCCTCCTCCAGATCCTCTGTTGGAAAAGCTCCAGTCCAGAGATTCTCTCAGGCCTTGTGGACTCCCTCACTCTGGATCCTCAGCTGAAGCTCTGCTTCAGAGGTTACCACTAGATGCTTGTTTGCAAGCCTCTGCCTGCCTCAGGGTCATTCCCACAGTATTTCTCAGGCATGCTCTGCAGTTTCTGCCTGCTGAGATGCTCAGCCACTCTCCTCTTGCCCTGCAGCCTGCAGGGAACTGACCCCTCTCTGCCCCTCTCTGGGGCCAGAAATACCTTTGAGTGGTCTCTCTCCACCAATCCTGAGCGAGATGGTGCTCTGGAAATTGGGTGGGTATTTTCCTTCCTTTCTGGCCTGCAACTGCAGCCCTGCCAGTCCTCCATTCTGTAAGTTCTGTCTCACTCTTCACAGTCACATTGATGACTCATATTCATCTTGGAGTCAACTATGACTCCAAGATCCCTTTCCACTGCTGTGCTGCCAAGAAGTTCATCCCCCAGCCTGTAAGTGTATTAGTGGTTCTTTTTGCACAGTTGTAGCACTTTGCACTTGTCTTTGTTGAACAGAATGCTATTTCATTCTGCCCACTTTTCCAACCTGTCCATATCCACCTGGATCCATTCCCTTCCCTCTGTTGTATTAACTTTGCCCCATAACTTGGTATCATCTGCGAACTTGGACAGGATGCTCTCCATGCCTTTGTTCAAGTCACTGATGAAGACACTGAATAGCACAGGTCCAAGGACTGAGCCTTGCGGGACTCCGCTGCCCACATCTTTCCAGGTCAATATAGACCCATCCACTACCACTCTCAGTGTGACCCCTAAGCCAATTTGCCACCCACCTGACTAATTATCTACATCACAGCCTATCAGTTTATTTACAAGAACTGAATGCGATACCATATCAAAGGCCTTCTTAAAATCTAGGTAGATGACATCTACCTCAACTCCTATGTCTAAGCATTTTGTGACCTGGTCATAAAAAGAAGCAAGGTTAGTCAGGCAGGATCTACCTGCAATGAATCCATGCTGATTTTCTTTCAACATTATTTCCCCCGGTGGGCTCCCACAAATGTGATCCTTAATGATTTTTATCCAGAGTTTTCCCAAGGATAGAGGTCAGACTAACTGGCCTATAGTTTCCCGGTGCCTCCCTCCTCCCCTTCTTGAAAATAGGGACCACATTGGGCCTTTTCCAGTCCCCTGGGACCTGACCAGAGCACATGAGTGCTCAAACATCCATGCCAGTGGCTCTGCTTTGACAGTAGCTAATTCCTTCAGCACCTTTGAATGAAGATCATCCGGGCCCACTGATTTGAACACATCCAGCTCCTCCAAGTGCCCCTTTATTAAGCTTGCAGTAACAGTTGGTGGGATGGTTCATAGATTCATAGACGTTAGGGTCGGAAGGGACCTCAATAGATCATTGAGTCCGACCCCCTGCATAGGCAGGAAAGAGT
>NW_005842030.1:2485123-2515313 GCF_000455745.1 Alligator sinensis | reverse complement strand
CCCGGCCCTTTCCCCCGGGGGCTTCAAAATCCCCCCGCCAGTGGCTGCGCAATGACGTCAGCCAGTGCCTTCAGTGTCCCTCCTGTGTTTATCTATGATCCAATTGGGAGATTTGTCCTGGTCTGTGTCTACGAATACAGATGCAAAGAACTCATTGAAGAGCTCAGCTTTGTCCCCACTCTCTGTCACCGATTGCCCTAGTTTGTCCTGTAGGGGTCCTATGCTACCCTGCACCTTCCTTTTGCTCCCTATATACCTGAAGAAGGACTTTTTGTTGCATTAATTTTTGTTGCCAGTGTAAATTCTAATTCTTTAAATAAAAATGTAAATAAAAACAGGACAGGAACATTTACAAGTTCTCAATATCAAAGGCACGTACTTACTGTTAGCAGGTTACAGGTGAAATCTTTATTCTAATGAGGTTAATATCAAAAGTTCTATTGACCTAAAAGAAGCTAAAATAATCTCCTACATTTTGAAGGGTTCCAAAGATTCCATTTATCAGAAGCCCTATGCAAGGCGAAGACTTTATTCTCCCACCAGCTGCCTAAAAATAAGTACACTTCCAGATTTTGGCTCATAATATTCATGAGGTGCCCATGATAAGTGTTACCAGTGAGAATAATAGAAAGAGGGATGTGAGAAGGTCATCTAGGACAGCCCTATACTCAAGGCAGGATTGCCCCTCCCCTGTCGAAACAATCCCAGTCAAGGCAAGGCTATAGAGAAATGCCAAGATACTTTCTGATGATGTTTGAGTTGTATTCAGAAACCATTAAGACCCAAATAAAAAAAAAAAAAAAAGCAGCATAAGAAATAGAAATGAAAGAAGCCAAAAAAGAATGTCAATGGCTATAAGAAAATTTGTGATCAATACTATTTGATAGCATCTTTCCTACAGAATGATAGCACCCTGATATTGTGCCATTTGATATAGAACATATCTACAGTAAGTCTTGGCATATCTTGTATGTCAACTCTCTTTTCTCCTTTGAAAAGCAAAGGGAACAATGTGCATTGAGTGCCATCTGTTTAACATGATCCAGAGCCAGTTTCCCATATCAAGCATGTGACCAGTCTTCCTATGTGCCAAAAGAGATCAGTTTTCTTCACTGCTCATTTTTTTGCATTTACAAAATCTTCAGTAATACCCCTTAAAGTTTTCTGAAATAAATTAAGGATGCTTTAGACCCCATATATTGTGCATTGTACTCACACTTTTAAAAATGCATCAGCAAGACTATCTTTTTTACACTGAAAGGTGATTCACCTTGCTAAACCAACAATTGCAAATATGATTAATCTCTTTTCCCTCTGGATCATTTATTATAGATGGCTCCTGCAGTTACCATATAGAGCATCCTACTAGGAAGGTGTGACAAAGTGAAGGTCTTTGTAAATTGAATTTTTGCTTGGTGGATGACTATTCCTATTACCATGTGAAATTTCATGGTTGATTCTTACAGGCCATAACATTGAGAAATAATTTTGATATTGTTAGACATAATAGGAAAGATATGATCCAAAGAATCAAAAACTTTCTCTGTTGTTAGCCATTTCAGTATTTCAGAGTGATCTCTTTAGCCACAGAAATCTATATTTAGCAAATAAAAGGTTAACACTGCCCAAAATGGAATGATTAGGATATTAAGAAACCTCTGTAAAGGTGTCCTCATTGCTTTCTGAATTCTTGTTAAACTTTACTTTCCATCAGATACAAGATACACAGTGCTTTTATTTTGTGACAATGTTCATGGAGAATTTTGTTTCCCTGTGGTGGTAGATGAAATTATGTCCCATGATAATATTTTGTAAGTTTCAAAAGAGAGATTATTATATCTTTTCATTCCATCCAGGAAGAGCACACACCAACTGCTGAAACTTCCTTAGCCTGACGAAGGGTTTTTGAACCCGAAAGCTTGCTTAATAAATATTCTCCAACTATTTGGGTTGGTCTAATAAAAGATATCAAAATTCACCCAAGGATCCTTGTCTGCCTATGTCCTTAGACCAACACGGATACAACCTAAACCCCTGCAGAGATTATTTATATGGAATTTATTCTTGCATAAGTTCATATCATCTTTCTGGATGTGATGAACCTGATGGAAGTAATGCAAAATCAAATCATGGGAGAAGCTGGATGTCTCCAATCTAAACCAGGACTGCCTATGGTTCTCTCCAGTTCCTTGTTTGTGTTTTCCTCTTGCTTTCAACTGTGCATCTTCATAATGGCAGGCACTTCTTTTCTCATTCAGCACATAGTCAGCTTCTAATTAAAAGTCTTCCTTAAATGAGGCTTATTCTGAGTTAATTAGCATCAGTGCACCAAAGAGAACTGTATTAAAGAAGTGAGAATTAATTTGTTACTATAATTTTTTTTTGATATTCAGGGAAAGTGCTGGATGTGCTGCATTGTGTGTTGTCCTTGAATGTAAAATCTTTGGAGCAAAGGATGTGTTGTCTCCCCCTTTGATATTGTACTGCTCATAATGCAGATAGCTAAACACAGGCTTCATTCTGCACCATACAAGTCAAGGACTGTTTTTTTGGTCAACTTGAATGGGAACAAAATTGAGCCTAGTAAAAGAAAAAAAAAATACAATTAAACACACAAGTCACAAATATATGTAGTCCCCTACACGTAAAACATTTCCAGAGCATATTAAGGTGCATATGGTGCTGTGGGTTCCTATGAAACATCTATTGGTGACTGCAGTTGTGTGAAAAGCAAGCATAATGCATTATTTTTAGCTCACTTTTACTTGTGAAAATAACCTTTTTTTATCCCCCTCCAAGTTGACACAAACTTTATAGAAAAATGTTTGCAATAGGGTTTAAACTTCTGCAGTATTATAACTGATGATGTGGTTTGTTGTGATGGTTCAGGATGGTCCACAAACAGTTCTAACTTAACTACAATACAGATGCCCTTTGCATATGTTGTACTGATTGAACACGTGGTCACTCATGTTTTAAATGTAGTTGACACATCCTAACTGTAATGTATGACAAGGCCTCTTTACACAACTTATTGATACATCTGTTACTTAGCTCTGCTGTGTCTGCTTCCTTTACAGAGGCCTGGGGAAGGGTACTGTGACACCGAAAAGCTCACCTATGTCTATGCCAACCATGCTAGGATTCAGAGTCACCTAGACAAATTGGAGGATTGGCCCAAAAGAAAACCCCTGGGGATCAACAAGGAGAAGTGATAAGACCTGCACTTAGGATGAAGCAATCCCATGCATCAGTATGGGGCAAGAGCTGACTAGCTGGCAGCAGCTCTGCAGAAAAGGACCTGGGGTTACAGTGGACAATAAGATGGATATGAGCCAGCAGTGTGCCCTTGTTGCCAAGAAGGCTAATGGCATACTGGGCTGCATTGGTAGGTGTGTTGCCAGCAGGTCAAGGGGAATGATTATTCCCCTCTATTTAGCACTGGTGATGCCGCATTTGGATTGCCACTGTTTCAGGTTTGGGCCTCCCATTGCAGAGAGGATGTGGACAAATTGGAGTTCGGGGCTGACGGACATGACAAAAGTGGTTCAGGGGCTGGGGGCCATGACTTCTGAGGAAAAACTGAGGGACCTGAGCATATTTAGTCTAGAGAAGGGGAGACTGAGAAGGGACTTAATAGCAGCCTTCAACTAGCTGAAGGGTGGTTTGAAAGGATGGATTGAGACCAGGGTGGGTAAAATATAGCCCACAGGCTCAATCTGGCTCACAGAAGATCTTTGTGTGGCCCATGGCAGGTCCCCTGGATCTGCCTAGCCTAGGCACTGTCAGGCAGTTGTGCATCCTGCTGCCCCCTGGACACACACCAGGGCTTCAGTGGGTCCACAGCTGGACTGCCTTTCTAGGCAGACCAGGCAGCAGCAACTTCTTGTATTTGCCATTGCTGCTGGTCCCAGCCCCGCAGTACCAGTGGGGACCCATGCCACTGCCAACAGGGCAGAAACTGTTACTCAGCACGGGAGGAAAATGCCCCCCTGCTCTTGCCGCTGCCTGGTGGTCCCTGCTACAGCCATCCAGAGGCTGTGCTGGGCTGCCTGGAGGCCCTGCCACTGTCACTACCATCTCCAGGCTGCCCCATGGGCAGCAGTGGCAGTGCAGAGCAGATGCAGGGCAGCCCAATGCAGACTCTGGGCAACTGTAGCAGGGAGCGCTGGGCAAAGGTGAGGGGGAGGGGCTACTTTTCCCCCACACTGAGAAACAGTTTCTGCCAAGCTGGTGCTGCTGCTGCCACTGTTTAGCATGAGCAGATGAGTCCAGAGCAGGCTCAGGGTATGCTGTGCCTGGGTTCTGGCTGATCTGCTCCTGCTGGGGTGACTGGAGTGGGCACAATGAGGGCAGGGGCTGCATGCTGCTGGTGGTGGTGGGGAGGCATCACAGGGTGCACAGGCTCTGGGCTGTTGAAGGATGGGGGTAGGCGCTGACCAGCTCATGGGAGTGCATTCCAGGGAGTTCCCATGCACACCCCACCATACCTTCAAACCCTCCCACAAACTCCACAACTACACCCTCCCCCACACACAACCACACTTCACAAACACTGCATCCACCCATACTCCTTCCCACATGCACCCCCCACACATGCCTGTGCACTTCTGGGGAAAGCCCCATTCACTGCTCTGCACACACACCCCACCAAGCAGACACCCCCCTCAATGCACACCCCACACATACTCCCACATACCCAACACCCACCCACAAACACACCCTCCAAATATCCCCCAAAACATCTCCCCACAAGCCCCTCAAACCCACCCACATGCCACCCCACACAATATACAAGAGTAAGACTTCCTTTTGAGTTATTATGCAGTCACCTCTGTATGCATGATGCAAATACACACAAATCAGGACAAAACTATTTAAAAAAAAATATAATTACAGTATGTTATTGTGGCCTCATGTGGGCTAATATCAAGTGTATAATTTGTTTTTTTCCAGTTTCAAGATGGCCACTCCCCCTTTCCAAATGGAGTATTTCTGGAGGAAGGGGGGGGGGGAAATGTCTGGTGGCAAAGGTCAAGGATTAGGGGGTGGAACTTCTGGCCCCAAGATGGCAACCAGGGGGCAGGGCAACTGCCAATGGGTGGGGCTACCCTTGTGGCCCTTGACAGCTTGCCTAAAAGTCATTAAATGGTCTCAAGATGCAGCAAGGGAAGTTGAGGTTAGATATTAGGAAAAACTCACTAGGAAGGTAGTACAACTGGAACAGGTTACCCAGAGAGATTGTGGAGTCTCTATCCTTGGAGGTTGTCAAGACCCAGCTAGACTGGGTAACTTCATAGACTTCAAGAGACTATGGAAAAAAAAAAAAAAAAAATGGGATGATCTAGTTGGGTATAGTCCTACTTTGAATAGGGGTCTAGACTAGATGTGACCTCCTGAGGTCCCCTACATCCCTAATTTTCTATGATTCTATGCAGTTGGCCCAATAGAAAATAATACCAACAGTAATTCTTGCCTCTTCAGTAATAGGGAGCATTAATACTTATTCAACTATTTTTCTTCAGCCAATGTAAAACTTTACAGCATGCATCATACACTGCACATTGAATAATGTTCCTCTTTATTTTTATTGTGGAGTAAAGTCATAAATCATTGATTGCTAGCTAGATTCTGATAGGTCAAAAATACATTCAACTCTCTGATTGACTTAACTGAGAATTAAAAGTAGTTCGTGCTGACAGAATCTGGATGTTTTTGCGGCAGAGTTTCACAAAATGGAACTATGGACTTATCCAATGGATCAGCACAAAGAAGTAATCACTCTGCACAGGACAGTGCTACCTTTAAGAATTAACAAACATGGCAAGAAAAGCTTGTGAAATATGTAAAATGTGAAGGATTTATGATGAAAGTCTGAAATATTAGAAAGTTTTCCTCAGCATGAAATAGAGGAGGATAAAAAATATCCCACTGATTTCAGAACTCATTGGAAGTCTGAAATAGATGAGGTTCTCTCTCCAACACAGATTTTAATTTTCTCCTAAGAACATACTTCAAACACATCACACAGCACATGACTTCAAGACACAAACTGAGCTTAAGTAGGTTGGTTAGGGTTGCTTTGCAATGCGAAAAGAACCCTGCTACTTGCCTTTTGGCATCTGTTTTCTTGCAAAGGGACCACTGTTTTTACAGACCTCAACATTTTTTTTTTCATAGTCTCTTGAAGTCTCTTTAGTGCACAACTGGCTTTGAAGCTGGCCTGCCTCCTCTTTGATTTCTTCTTATGGAGCTTCATGTCTTTCCAATCAGTTACAGCTTAAGTTGCAATGATTCTGCAAAGATAGTAATATGAGTAAGATGAAACGGAAGATTTTTTTTTTCTTCTGATCGTTTTGTTTCATGATTCTTTAATATAATTGGTTTTAGAGATAACTAAATGATCACAGTGAAAAATTTATTAGACCAAGCTCATGAAGACCTTCAATTTTTGAAGTTACCTCTACTTTTAAAGCATCTTAATTTTTGACTGCTCAACTTAAGGCATCTTAAATATCTTTCGTTTCTGAAAGGTGGTGGCTCAGTACAGACTACCGAATGAATTTTATCTGACTTATGGTGCCTCAGAGGTAAAGAAACAATGGTATTGGTAAGTTACAAACATTTTTAACAAACTGGAAAGATCAAAAGTTTCACTGCCTAGAAAAAAAATAAGTACTTCTAATAGAATAATTGGAGATTATATAGTACTGTGGCAGAGTGCCTTTGGTGACTGCCACTTTAAGGTTTTGGAGCCAGCTGGAAGGCAGTCAGCAGGCATGTGCTAGCCTTGATGAGGCTAGCACATGACCCTAGGAGGGCCCTGGGATTGGAGTAGGAGGTGGAGCAGACTCCATTTTAACCCAGACCCACAGAGAGGGAGCAGCAGTTTGTTGCCAGTGTCTGGAGAGACAACACCAGCAGAGTGGCTGCTCAGGAACAGCATGGAGGTAAGGGCAGGACCTATGGGGAGATTTGGAGGCTCTTGGTCCTGGGTATAACTGTAAACTACACCCTGCTGAGGACGGGTGGCCTGGTGGAACCGTCTGTGGTGAGACAGTCCTCCAGAAATACCAGGCCAGTTACCGCACTGTGAAAGGCAAGTAGGAGTGCCTGAAAACCCCAGTCCCCATCTGTGGGTGGGTTATTAACACCAGAGGAGAGTAGGGCCAGGCAAGTCCAGTGAGGGGCTACTTGAGCCCATAGGGTGGAAGACCCCAGTGGTAGAGGCCAGGCATGGCTACAGCCAACTGAGTCCTGTAGGGTGGAATATCCCAGAGTTAGTGGGGCAAGACACAGTGGTAGCCACCTGAGCCCCATAGAGTGAAAGTCCCCAGGGGCCCCAGTAAGGGGGCAGGATGAGAGTGTGAGGCTCCAGTGAAGGGAAAGAAGGCCTGCATAGAGTAGGGTATGTGGTGGTAGCCCCAAGTGCTGTTCAAGAAAGCAGCCAGTGGCTGAGTTCAGCCTGGAGTATGGCATAAGGCCATGGGGCGTGAAGAGTAAGGCCAGAGAGTGGCTTGAATTGTTGTGTGCGCCCTCAGTTTGAGAGTGACTAGCGAAGCCTGAAGTGCTGCATAGAGTAGGGCCAAAGGGAGACTTGAAGTACTACGTAGAGTAAGGCGGGTCGAGAGTGGTCCGGGAAGTGGACAGTATGTGACAGGCCAGGTGAGAGCCTGCGGAGTACAAGAAACCCTGTGAGAGGGTGATACATGAGAGGCCCGAAGGGGCAGTGTGCTTTTAGTGGATGTTAGAGGCCATACAAATAATGGAATTTGACCTGGCCTCAGGCCGGAATTATTCATTGGCTGAGATTGTCATCTGTGAGGCGTGGGACATGTGTAAGGGAAGAGTGGAGTGTGTACAGAGGCCCCTGTCATCAGGGCCTGACAATGGGCAGCATTCTGCCTTAGGATCATCTCTCATATTTGTTACCATCAAGGTGTGGCAGGCGAGCTAGGTGGGTCGTTAGCCCAGAGACAGGCAGTTGGCTGACATTGAGAGATGGCCCTGAGATGGCCCCCTGTCACAAGCACATTGTTGATTTTTTTTTTTTTTTTTAATTCATTGCTATTTGCTGAGTTAAATCAACTGGGAATGTAAAAGAGGAGTCAAAGCCAGAACAGAAAGAAAACGGGAGAGAGAGAGAGAGAGAGAGAGAGAGTGTAAAGGAACAGCAAGATATAGAATGGTAGAAGCTAGATAGAAAACAGGGCCAATTGACAGAGAAAAGTAAACTTTGCCTTGATAGACAAGTATGCACTGTAACACACAAGTTATTATTCTTTAAAGGATATCCTTTTCTAGCACATGTTGAAATCTTCACTTTCCATTCGTCTAGAGATAATGTCTTTCCAGTGGCATAAGACAACTCTTTAAAAGAAGATCAGGTTTTCTAAGACAAATTGCAATAACACCACCCTCATCTAGTCTATAAGCACAATGTGGTAGATAGGATGATGGGGAGATGCTTTTGAAATCTAAGCCGTATTTGTTAGTTGTCATTAATTACAGGGTATGTTTTATGACTGGGTAAGTATAACTCTTTCAAAGTCATTTTTGGGTTAAAATTGTGATTAAAAATGTACTTTCTGCTTGTACTCACCTTTAAAATATAAGCATTACCTCTCACAGGCTCATAAATCAAATGGAGAACCCAAAGTGGATACAATCAGTGTTTATCACCTCCAATATGGTATTGTCTTCTATGAAATTAAGCAGCTGAATTTTTTTTGTAATCCATATTTCTCTCTCCACCCTCCCTCACCTTTTCTTTTCTTTGTAAATCCATAGAATATGATAGCCTCTGAAAAATATATGAATTCATTCTATCGTCAAATCTATGGAAGGAAAGCACTAAAGTACAAAAGAATGTAATAGTTTATAGCGAGACAGGATGGTCCAGTGGGGATGACACTAACCTAGGATTTGAGTTTAGTTCCCTGCTCCATCACATACATTTACTCTGAGTAAGTCACATAGCCTTGGTTTCTCCATCTGTAAAATGGAGAGAATAGCACTTTTCTACCTCACAAAGTAATGTGAGCTTAAATGCATCAGGATTATTCAAGTGCTCCAATAATAGGGTACTTTGTGTGCAAGTGGTACAGTTCTCAAGAGTGACTGAAGCTCCCATTTTGGCAGAGCACTTAATCATATGCCTATGTCTCATTGTGCCAAAATAGTAGCCTCCGTTGGTGTTAACAGGAGTTAGGCATATGCAATGAGTACAAGAATACAGTGGCAATTTGTTCCATTTCAAGCATTTCCTATCTTTTAGAATAATAATACGTTTTTTGTTTCTCTCTCCTAAATCATCATAAATATCTTCCCATTCTTTTGAGCAAATATAAGGAAAGCTCTGAGTTCCCTGAATTCAGGAGCTTTATTTATAGAAATGTTCTCTATCTGGACCTCAGCTAGGAGACCTTAATTCACTAATGATTACTGCCAGTATTTGCTCTTTATTTTCAGTGATTAGAAGACTCAAAGTTATTATTACAGTGTTGGTGTTGCCACCGTAATAAGACACTAGCTAGGAACTGAGTAGTATTCTTTCATTAATGCACGTGTGTGCACACACATGTGAACACACATGCGCCCCCATATTCCTTTAGGAATACAGGATATTGTTCTCACAAGATAAAATCTTGTTCTCTCACGATGTATCAGAATTTGAGGCCCCTTCAAAGATAAGCCTCCTGGGCAGGTCTGCTGGGAGTAGGGGGGGGGAAAAAAATCAGAAACCACCCACTCACTCCCATTCTGTGCACAATGAATGCCAAAAATTGTCATGTACTTACTTTTTTGTTACCTCTTGAAAGCTTTGCCAGTGTCACTTCTAGGCTCTCAATCTCGGGTGTTTTCATGAGAACAGCAGTGGACATGCCTGGCACGTAGTGGGTAGACAGGGTTTTTACAGTGGTACTGCTCATCCCTCTTTGGCACAATGGATAAAGGCTCCAAGCTTAAAGCAGCAAACCTCATTAAATCTTGCTTGACTCTCCGGGGTCTCAAGATGCTGTTGTCATAATTTATCACACTGATACCGTACATAAGAAATGGCAAATAAATCTGAATCCACATGTTACTTGGTCTGTGCATGTGCACATACACCCACGTACATTAGGGGAGGGCAAACTGGGCGACCACCTGGGCCCCCACACTTCAGGGGGCCCAATTTTGGGGCAGTTGAAGTTTTTGCAAGGAAGTGGCTCTATTTGCATTCTAACACTCAACTATTTATCTAATTTCCCGAAAGAATATTAAAAAGATCCACGATCCAACTGTGGTGGGTTAATATTTACTTGAGCACACTAAGGGGCCCCAAATGACTCTCTTGCCCAGGGCCACAACATCTATGACCACCACTGTGCGTGCATGCATGCGCGCACACACACACACACACACACACAGTTTCCATCCTTTCTATTCACAAACAAACATTTGTATACTCTAGAAACTTCCAGATGAAAAAAGGAAAAAAAAAAAAAAAAAAAAAAAAAAAACACAACAGCTTACATAAAGGCAGAGAGACAAGGGAACTAACGTGTCTTATGGAGTTTGAGTAGTTGGTTTCGAGTATCATACTAATTCAGTGCCACAAGATGTCAGTACAGTTTAAGCAATGGTAGAAGATTCCTACCATGTGAACTGTACTGGAAATAAGGAAAGAAAAAAAATGACACTTAATTATGAAACCTATTCTCAGAGAAAAATGGCTACAAAGTAGGTCTGGTCTTTTTTTAAACTAAAACTCTTACCACAAAATTCTGTTCTATATAATTAGAAATATAATGAAAATAAATGTCAAAACTCTTTGTGGCATCTATTTTATATCTGCTTTGTACTTTTCTACTAATTCTAGAACTAATAAAAAAAAGCAGCATCTAAATAAATTTTACTGCTCAACAGAGCAGGATTTTCATTTCAGCAATTTGTTGAATTTTAAAGATATTTCCCACGCTTTTTTTTTTTTTTTTTTTGTTTTTTTGTTTTTTTTTTTTTTTTTTTTTACTTCATAAAGGAAAAAATAGAAGAAGAAAGGAAAACTCAGCTCACTTGATACAGCCACCTTGTTTGTAACAGAAGCAAATACATTTCCATTACAACGGCCACATATAACGGGTAGTTAATCATCAAGAAAATTCATTAGCTGAATGTCACCAGGAAACTATGTAGTGTATGTAGCAGATGAACAGCGGACAACAGTTTGAGTTTTAATTCAGCAATGAGCTATCCTCATAATGCGGTTTTCTCCTTTTGAAATTAGGCACAGAGTTAATGGTATGACAAATGGCTATTTGAACTTAATAAGCTTCCTTGATTACACCGATGGCAGTTACTTCTTCGTTGGCGCAGGGAAATATGGAGATCACTGTTCCATGTGCCTTTGACACACGTGTGCCTAAGGAACTGTTTGGGTACTACACAGGTAGAGACAGAGGAAGCTAAGGTAAAAGACAAACAATTTGCTCGATTCAGGCTTTTGGGGCCAAATTCTTTGCAGGTGTAAGCTACCCTTTCTGTGTCCTACCTCCTATTACAAAGGAACTCAGTAGCTCATACCATGGGCTCTTGTCCATGTGAACCAGACCAGTGTTTCAAAGGTATTTCTCATAGCATTGTAATACAGGTGCCCGAAGCCTTACAGGTAATTTTCCCCCCCCACCCCTCAAAACACACTAGAATGCTGTAATGCCCACTTTGGGGCCGCACCACGGTTCTTAAAGTGAGCATAAATCGCTATGTGCAGCGACCCAGATATCAATGAGTTAGACTAGAAACTTGCTTGAACTAACTGTTTAAACCTGAGTGTGAGATAAAACAAAGCCTAAAAGGATTGTCAAAGAGCCTTTGAGTGACAGTGGGCTGTTTCTTTGTACGTCTGTGTTCTTTCTTTGCCATTTTGTTGTTGTAGCAGGGCCTTGACCTGCTTTCTTAGTGCTGGCATCAGGTAGCTTGCTCAAGACTGAGGTCAAGAAGAAGAGGAAAGTTTCAGTCATTCAATGCCACCCTGCTCCTCAGTAAGACATAAGTTGCATGTGTTGGACAAGGGGATGGGAAAACATCTGGTTCCCTTCCTTGGGTCCCCTGACTTCAAAACAAACTTTGCTCTGTGGTAGAAAATAAACTCAACTAGCCCTCAGGCCTTGAACTTGTCCGTTTGAAGAAATAACCCCTTCCCGTCATAAACAGATGAAACAGACTCTGTCTGAGATGCCCTTCACCCTCCAGGTTGCTTGTTTATATTTTAAATTAATTTAAAAAAAAAAAATAATTATGGCAGGTAGGGAATCAAATATGCAGATGCCTTTATTAAAACTCAGTGCACCTTAGTACCAGCCAAGCCTACTGGGACTACAGCTGGCATCACAATACTACCAGTACTTTCTTTCTTTCTATTGTGTCCCCCCCCAACAATACATCACCAACAATTTTGCTTGAAACACAGTTTCTCTTTTTCTCTGCTTAGTGCTCCAGATAGCAGTGTGATAGAAGAGGGTCTCCCTCTGCCCCTTTCCTTATTCCTTCATTCTGTGTGCAAGGTACTGCCCCACAGCTAGTGGTATTTGCATGAACAAAGGATATTTAACAATCGTTGCAGTGGTCCTCTTTTAATGAGACTCAAATTTTGGACACAGCACAGAGAAATGGTTTAGTATCCATACTTAACCATCTCTTCCAGGCAGCAATGCTGCCTAACCCTGCCTGTAGCTATAGACAAGGTGCATGTTTCAGATTGAGATTGCCATCTTGTAAAGTCCTGGAGATAAGGCAGAGGTAGATTTTACTTCTGTGTAGCTAGTCAAGCTAAACTCCAAGGCCAGAGGATTCATCTTGACTAGCTACATCGAAGTATAAACAAAGTCTCCTTAAAGATTTTATGCTGTGATAGCCAACTAGAGATAACTATCTTGATGTTAAAAAAAAAAAAAAAAAAATGCAGGGAAAATATAGATTGGGAGCTCTCCTAACTTTCAGTTCTTTTCCTTCCATCATTTCATTTACAGTAAAGGTTTTCTGGTCTCTGGCCTTTGATGTTGTAGAAGGAATTTGTTTTCTACACTTGCAAAGTGATTAGGCCTTTTTGGCCATTAAAAGGGTACACGAACACCACAGTAATGGGCCCTCTATTAATATCTTTAATCATAGTCATAAACACCACCCAGAATCAGAAGACCCTTGTTTCCAGAGCAACCAGCTGTGTTTTCTACAAGTATAATGGTATAAACAAGGGACTATGCACCAAACTGTACCAGCAAATATGCATATACGGTTCCCATTGTCATTGTTTCTATCAAGTCAGGAAGGGAACTGCAGGCTTGAGAGTAAGGTCCAGGGAACAGTCCTATCCCTCTTCCTTTCATGCCAGGCCCAGATAGATGATTCACAAAAGGGTTCCTCAACTCTCAGATATATCATCTTTCCAATCATGACCTTCATCTTGCCCATCATGACCGAAGCAGGAAGCAGCCTCATTTTTTAAAAAGAGATGTCAGGGCTGTTATGAGTCCTACTCCAGGGAGAAGCAAGCTGTTGGGCACTGGGGATCCTAGAGCTGGTGGGAAGACACACACACACACACCTTGTAGTTCTCTTCACCTCCTGACAACCCTATAATACTTTTTTTAAATTTGGAGGAGAAAAACCACAGCTCATTCCATATGGCAACCCCTATCCCAACACTGTCCAATGAAATGATGTGCAGAAAACTTCTTTGAGAGGCTTCAAGGAGCTAACTTTCTCCCCCACATCACCTACAGATGTAGACAGAGTAATCTGGTTCATTTGTAGCTATTGATACAAGTTATTCCCTGATACCAGTGATAAAATTTGGGGGATTGAGTTTTCCAAAGCTTCTGCTGTTGGCCTAACTCTACAGCCATTGAATTCTATAGTAAAATCCCACGGGGAAATTTCTGTGGAGCAGAATTAGGATAATATTGAGTTCTTTTGAAGATTTCCCCACTCAGTGTTATGCACACAAAAATGATGGCACATAAGGGAATACATTTGCATAGATAACATCAACAACCATAAATTGGGAACTATTCCTTTATATCCCAAGGGACCCTTTGAGTTTGCTGCCTTTGCCGCATGCCCTAAATCAGGAGGAACTAGCGCTGTTCATTTCCAGTTGAAAACTATTTCATCATGCCTGTGAAATCTAAATGAGAATTGAGATCATGGGGCTGGGAATTTTGATTGAAAATGTAAGACTTTAGTTATCCTCTTACTTCAGGATTCCTACATTATTTACATGGAAACAAGCACAACATATTTTTCCAGCTGCCCATTTCCAAATACATCATTGCATTTATAGTATATCAGGTGATTCCTCTTTGCATTCAAATGTTTTTCTCTGATTTGTGTGGCATGCAGCACTGCAGTTTAAGGTCATTAGAGAAGATTTAGGCTAGGATATCCCAAATATGGACACTCTTTGGATAGATTAACTGAAATTAACTTTCTCAAATGGATCAAAAAGCAGCAAAGGGGCTCTTTTCTCTAATAACTAAGGAGATTAATGGAAACACTGGTTTTGGGAGCTGAGGGCACCTATACACATGCCCAACACATGCTCCTCCAAAGCTTGCTAATTAGAACACACCAGAGCAGACTTGACAAAGCGCTCTCCAGCAGCCTTGATGTCACATGTATTCAGCATCCCTGCATTTCAAAATGGTGACAGGGCACTTTAACTAATGCTCATTTCAACGAGCTGCAGTTAAAGCATCCCTGCCACCATTTTGAAGTGTGGGACACTGAATACACAAAATGGTGCAGGTACCTTAATTAGAGTGGCTCCCGAGAGCTGCTGTAATTAAAGCGCTGCCCCCATGTCCCAGAGCACATGCAAAGAAGCCCTGAGAGTTGCGAGTTAGAAATCACTAGTTTCAGATTTGCATATGTATTATATGGATCAGGGTTTGGCCTCTGTTAAATCACTGTTACACCACTCTGGCTGTGCATAGATATCTTAGAGCTGAACCAAGGACTAGTTGAGGATAACCTAGTTTACTAAATGGCAAATAGCCATTACTGCAACATCTATATCTCCTGCATATGTAGATGGGGACATGACTATTATCAGCAGGTATGGTAGAAGCTACTTTTGTTTCAAGAGGGACCTCAAGAGTCCTATGCAAGGGATCATACAGGTATGTAACAGGCTGGCCTTTCAGGCTGGGTCTCGGTGCCAGCTGCCAACCTGTTCAGGGCTAAACCCCCGCTTCACTTGCTTGCCACTCTTTGATGAAAATAATATGAATGCAATTTCTAAGGCGTGAGGCTGATTATTGCTCGACCTCCAGATAACGAGGTACGTACATGCTCCAACCTCCCCTTAAACATGTCCCATGCCTTGCAGCTGTTTCTATGTCACATCCGGTATTTCCATATTATCCTATCGGATATATCTCTTTCCCCAAGTCAGTGGTTCTGCCCCTCACTAGGTTCACTCATCTTTGCCACTCTCAAGGTGGGTCACTCTACACACTCAACTCCTCACTGGGCTGCTTGGCCCCTCATTGGGCCACTGGGGTCTTTTCCCTGGGGGGGCTCAGATGGCTTCCACTGCACCTGGCCCCACTACACTGGGCTCAGGTGTCCCCCTCTGGGCTTGCCTGGCCCAAGTGTCTTCCCTTGTTGATAACCCATCCATAGGCAGTGGCTGGGGTTTTCAGGCGCCCCTCCTCACCTTTCACCGGGGTGGTAAGTAGCCTGGGACTTCTGGAGAACTGTTCCACCACAAACAGCCCCACCAGGCCACCCATCCCCAGCAGGGTGCAGTTTTAGGTAACACCCAGGACCAGGAGCCTCCAAGCCATCCCCATAGCTTCTGCCCTTACCTCCAAGATGTTCCAGGAGCAGCTCAGCCTGATGTTGCCTCCTTGCCTGCTCAGCTCAGACTGCTGCTTTTCTCTGTGAGGGCCTGGGTTTAAAATGAAGGCTAGTCTGTCCTCATTGGGTCACGTGCTCCACTGCCAATTAGAAACCTTAAAGTGGCAGGCATTGCAGGTGCCCTGCCACAAGGTGATATACAGCTATAGATATCTAATTTGGTTAGTCTAAAGCCTAGTAGAAGTCAGGGTAGATTTCCACTTTATAGGGAATGACTTCTCTTACAGCTATTTTCCCCAATCCCATTCTGCTCACTAAATATAATTTGACCGAACACAAGGATGGAGGATTTCATGGACATGGCTACATCTCTTTCACATTTCTCCCAGGAGAACTGCTAAGAAGTTGGCCCACCCATTCCTGGTCAGTATGCACCAAATATCAGAAATGAGACAGGTTAGCTGCCCTGCACTTGTGCCAAGATGCACAACTGAGCCTGAGAGCCTGAAAGTAACACTGGGACATGTGTTCAGGACCTCCCTAATCTGGTTACCTGCTTCAGTTCTAGGATTCGGTGTGTGATGAGAGAGAGAGGCTGTATTTCTTGGCTGCAGTTCTGGGTACAGCATGAAGGTGATTTATACAAACCCTATGTGAGCATGCAAATGTGTGTGCATGTGTGAGAGTGAATGGAAGAGAAGAATGTCAGTAAAAAGTTTTGGCATTTGATTTCTTTTCAAATATATTACAATGAAACAAGGTCATGACCATTCAATTTTCTACCTATTTTGTATCCTGACACTTTTATTTATGAGATCTGGTTTCTTTTAATGAGGGGCTATTACATATGCAGTGTTATCCAGGGATAGTTTGTATAGGTCATTAGTCCCATTGTCATAGTTTATGTTGATAGCTGTTCACACTTGTGTAGATAATGGTTCCCAAGTAAGAATCAACAACAGGGGAGAAATGCTTCTTGGGAATGGGTAAAATCTATCCATATAAAAAATGAGGATGTGGTGATTGTTGACCCTACTCCAATTGTTTTTGCTACTGGATTTGTGTGGGTCTCGTGGAACTGCCTCACACAGTGAATCCAAGTGATTACATGGATGATTATGTCATTCACATAAGTGTCAAAAAAGGAGAGTGCTTTTGTAAATACTAAGACACCATCACCAGGCTACACTGCAAAGTTTAACTTCTAGTTGAATGGATATTAAAAGCATAAAAGTCAAGGCTTTATGATGTGACAGCTTTGCTAAAGGATGTCATAAGATCCTTTCAAGGTCTCTAGTACCAGACTAGCCCTTGATAAAGTGATAAACTAATATAATTATTGAATTGAAACCTACCATTTCAGTTTGCAGTTTTCGTTACTCCATTTTCCTCTTCATATTTCGATTTTCAAAATCTTACAACTGGGTCCTCCAGTTTGCTGAGTCTTCACCCCTGTTCAGCAGAGCATGTTAGTATGTAACTGGCTATAAGCACCTGAATACTTTATTCCCACTGATTATTTAAAATTAAGTAGGTGCTTAAATGCTTTGTTGGATAGAAGCCAGAGTGCTCAAAACCCTGCAAAATCAAAGCTAGAGACAATATAACTGAAGTTGCTCTAATTTAAATTATAAACTCCTACCTGTAGAGAGACTGTCTTTCCATGTCTTATACAGCACCATGCATAATGAATTTTACTAAGGGCTTACTTCTGCCACCTTTACTCATTTGCACTTGTGGAATAAGGTATGACTGGACAAGGGCTGCCAAAATCGTATGCAAAGTATTCAGTTAGAAGGCCTGGTGACACTTTATGAAGTTGTTGAGAGAGGCACTCAAAACTTTAGAAACCAACTTCCAAATGCAAAATTATAGAACAAGACGTCATACACAGACTGGATGGTGTTGAGTATGGTCTAAAGAAAGACTGGATTTTTATCCCATTGTCCAGACTAGCTTTTATAGCCCCTATATCCTTCAGTGGTTTAATTGCCTCATTTGCTCTTTTTGATCTCTTCAACCCAACTTTATTTCTCTCAACAGCACCCCTTTCTTTCCTCCTTTTTTTCTTATTCTTTATATTCAAATAACTTCATTCCTTTCTGTTTATTACCCTTGTTCTCTGCAAGCCCATTCATAGCATCTGCTAAACTAGGCTGTAGCCTACAACAGCTCGTGCCTCTCTGAACAAATTTAGACAAAGTCCCACCTTTCTCTGCTTTCTACCTGACTTTGGATTAATATGGCTAGCTACTTCTCTCTAATAAGTTGTTATGATATTTATCAGTTTCTTGGCTGGTCACCAGGGAATAGGAAAAATGAAAGTCACCAGACTCTGTTGTCAAGTTAACAAGGGCATATCTTTATCTATTTAGTGATGGGCATCGTTGAACCTGTCAAGAATCCTGGCTGGCATTGATCCCATAACTGAGGAACCATGATTTCATTGCATGATTTCTGCCAGGTCTGTGGGGACAGAAGGCTGGGAAGTCTTGGTCCTGGATTGCCTAACTGACAGGTCTATGAGGAGCTGGCTAAACAAGGTGGCAGGGCATCAGGCATGTTTCAGATTGGATGAGCCCCTTGAAGGAATTGGAGTCCCTCAAAATGGAGCAATTTCTGGCAAACATTTTGATTTTGACAGCTCAAAAAATTTCAAACAAAAAATGCTTTCTTGGATTTTTTCCAACTGGTTCTAAGTACAGAATAGCCTCAGCTTTCTGGATACCGCACTGGCCAGCGTATTTGAAAACCCAGCTTTGTCACTAGTGTGCTATACGACTCTGACTTTGGATGAGTTATTTCATCTCTCTCTTTTTTTCTCCCACTGCTTATTTGTACAAGCTAAGCACAGTGCATCTGCAGTCTTAGCAAGGTATGTTAGATACTATTATACTGCAAATATGACTATAGTTACCACCTACTTTGCAGGCAAAATAACTCATATCAGCACAACCTGGAATCCATCAGTTAAACTACTGAGTCTGAATTTGGGATTGGGGGAACTCAGTTCTGTCTGGTTTATGTGGACCACTTTCAGTTGTTGTCATTCACCAGTGCAGAGAATATACTTAGGGGAGTGTGGTTGACCATATATGTTAACAGGACTCATGGCCACCCTGGCTTGGAAAAACCGGCTGGTAGAGATTGGGACCACTGTTGATGGGGGTTGTCAGTTATAGAATCATAAAAAAAGTAAGGCTGGAAGGGATGTTCAGAGGTCATCTAGTCCAACCCCCTGCCTGAGGCAAGACTATTGTCTAACCTATTAGCAAAACTACACGCTTGCCCCTCACAACCACAAAACAATGCCCTAAGCTGCCACAGGTAAAGCAGGGGCACCACAGAGGCCAATGTCCTACTGTGGCAAAGTTGTTAAAATACACCCAAGAGATCCAAGAAAGAGCCACACCTCTGCTGTGAAGTAAGGCAGAAACCTCCACAGTGCTCCTTTTGGGAGGGCAGGGTGCCAAATATTCCTGAGGCTGCAGTTGTCTTATCCCTATTCAAAAACATATTTTTGATGCTCACTCTTCAACCAGCTATCACCCCATTGCCATCCTCCACTTTTTTGAACAGGTGGTAGTTTGTAGGGATGCTCTCAAATTCCTTGCCCACTATCAATCTGAATTTCATCCTGCATAGAGTATGGAGACTGTACTTGTGGCCTTGGTCAAATTATCTTCACTTGGAGATTGATAGGGGACACTGTACCTTGTTAACTATATTACATTTTCAGCAGCCTTTGATACAATTGGACAAATAAAGCCTTTGCATGACCTGGTGGGTATTTGTGGCTTGAAAAATAATTGCAGTCTAAGTTAGTTGCTCTTTCCTATCAGGGCCATCCTAGGAAGTAGTGATGAGTGAATTCTCATTGTCCTTTCAGGACACTATTTGTGGGATTTTCCAGTATTCTATCCTCTCTCCCCCCCGCCATGTTCATTGTGTATAGTAGGATGCTTGGCGAGATCCTATGAAGATACTGAGTTTCGTCAATATGCTAATGACACCCTGCTCTGTCTTTCCTTTTTATCAAGCCCAGGACTTGTGGCCTTATCCAGTGTCTGGCTACATTTTGGGATTGGATGCAACCAACTAAAGTTGAATGCAGATAAGACAGAAAGGTAGTTGGCAGATCTCATAACTCATGGGGATAGGGACACTCATCATAGATAGGGTTCAGTCTCCCCTTTCACTCAGGGGAGTGCTACCTTGCTACCTTGGAGTGCTTTTGGATCCTTTCTGCACCGGTATGTTCAAGTTGTGGTGGTAGCTAGTACCTTAGCTAGTTCCATGTTATGAGAAGTCTGTCACCCTTTCTTTGAGGTTCATATCTGGCTGCCATCAGCCATGCTTTTGTAACCTTGAGGCTAGACTACTGCATTGAGGTCTATGTAGGGCTGCCCTTGTTAACTTACCATAGCTAACAGCTGGTGCAGAATGGTGGCCTTTGCCATCTGGGAGGGGTGGGTTACCAGGAGCATATTATTGTACTGCTCCAGGTTCTGCACTGGCTACCAATAGATTTCTGGATGCAACTCAATGGCCACATCTACACGAGACACTTTCTGCGCAGTAGCCTGATACTACTGCACAGTAGCGTCGTGGGGCATGAACAATGATGCAACACTTCTGTGCAGTAGTAACAAGGTACTGCACAGTCATGAAGAGCTACTGCACAATCAGCATTGCCAGGAAGCTGTGCAGGAACACTCCTGCACAGTAATGATGGTTACTGCGCAATCATTTAGTACTTGGGTATGCAAGTACTAAATGACTGTGCAGTAATAACTGCACATTCAGCATCTCATGTAGACTCAGCCAGTATGCTAGTGTTGACCTGTAAGTCCCTAAATGATGGGGGCCCTCCATACTTAAGAGAATGCCTCTTCCTCTATGTTCCATCGTGATCCTTAAGGTCAGTTGAGCATGCCGTCCTGCAAGGTCCATGTGTGTTCCAACTTTATTCACTAAAATTGCATTTAAGTCATTCTCGATATTTGCTTCTAGCTTTAGAACCCTTCTCCTTGTATTCCACCAGAGCCTGAGCATGGACATATTTCAGAAATGTTGTAAGACTTTCTTATTTGGGCAGGCATTTAGCAGATGAGGTAAGATTTGCAGTATTGTTTGAGAAACAGTTCTATTATTATTATTTTTTTTAATTTAATATTTTATTCAATGTTATGACTTGTTTTTATGGTAAGTTGCTCTGAGCATGTGGTTTTTTTGGGCAGGGCAGCATATACATCAAATAAATAAAAATTGCCAATGTATACATATGAAAGTGCACATTTGTGTCCACATGAATAGAGGGAGCAATGTATAAACACTCCTAAGTGACTTGTTCATGATTATACGGCAAGTAGAAGTGCCTTGGGATAAAAAGCGGGAGTTCTGACTTAAGACCTCTTTTTCTAAGCCCCAAATACAGTTCCTCAGTAATGAAGGGTGAAATAGTTAAAGTAATCTATGCTAATATAATTCCAGGTTTTTTTCTATATGCTCATTAGGTATCTGTTCATTCAAAAGTAAAGTAGGGTTTTAAAGATACTGAAAAGTGACTTTTTAAAAAGCCCATATGGGGAGTTTCAGGAGCATAGGTTGTACCTGTGTTGGTCTAAGGACATAGGAGGACAAGGTTCTTTGGGTAAATGCAATATCTTTTAGTAGACCAACTCAGATAGTTGGAAAGATACTTCTTTGCAAGCTTTCAGATACAAATACCATTTTTTCAGGTTGAGGAAGCATCTGCAATTGGTCTGTGCTCTTCCTAAATAACTATTCATTCCATCCAGGAAGAGCACAGACCAACTGCAGATACTTCCTCAGTCTGATGAAGGATATTTGTACCCGAAAGCTTTCAAAGAAGAATTTTTCCGACTATTTGAGTTGGTCTAATAAAAGATATCACATTTACCCAAAGAACCTTGTTTGCACATAAGGAGTTCACATTTATCATTTCTCCTTGACTCTAAAACAATGAGAACCAATGAAGTTATGAAAGTTTTAAACTCAGTTTTGCAAGTCCAAGATGTGTTTTCTAGCTTTCAGTTTGCAAAATCATGTTTGGATATGAGAAATAATTTAATTTTTTTTTTTTTTTTTAATGAGGACCGTGCAATCAAATTGTAGTCAACACATCTTTAGCTGGTGCACAAGCCAAAACCCCCACAAAAACGAACCAAAACAAAACACACACATGCACACCAGGTCCCTACTAACACCAGCAAAAGTAGTGAAAATTTATATATCTCGCTAGAGTAAGTAAGTTTTGTGCCAAACCCCTACAAGATTGTTACTAGGGTGTGCAAAGTGGGCAGTATTTAATTTGGATTCAGCCTGATTCGGGGTACAGGGATTTGTTTTGCTGATTTGGATTACTGTCCTGATTCGATCCGGCCGAATCTGAATCTGAAGATTCGATTCTGATGTGTACAGATTCAATGATTTGGCCACAGACACAGCTTTATATGTTGTTTTTTCTATGTACTTTGAGGTACCAGGCATGGTTTGTGGATGCTGAGATGGTGGGCCAGATGGACCATCCCACGGGATTGCAGGGGGACCCCCGCATGCTCGGCGGCAGACCTGGAAGTGGACCGGAATCACTTCCAGTCTACTTCTGGGTCTGCCACCAAGCACGTGGGAGACCACTCCCATGCTCCTCTGGCTTGGCAATTGGCTGTGGGGGGAGCCCAGGTAGCTCCTCCCCCCAAGATGCAGGAGGCACCAGTCGCTGAGCTGGGGGTGGTGGGGTCCCTCTTGCTCTCGTGGCAGATCCAGAAGTGAACCAGAAGTACTTCTGGTCCACTTCCTGGTCCACTGCCAAGTGCATGGGGGGTGCCCCCACACTCTCGTGGGATGCTTCATCTGCCCCACCATCTCAGTGTCCACAAGCCGCGCCTCATACCTTGAGGTACATAGAAAAAACATATTGTACCTGCTGGGCCTTGAACATACGGTCTCGTGCGGCCTTGGTCTGGGTGGCTGGTAGAGGGCATCCTATGGTATCCTGTAGGCCCATGGGCTGCCATCTATCCCCTGACTGGCTTCCCCCAATATTGCCTGCCACACCTTTGAATGTTATACCGGGGGGGGGAGGGGGCAACCACCCAGGGTTCAGTTGCAGCAGGGAGACCACCTGACAGTAGTCTGTGGGGCTCCACCTCCCTTACACCCCCAACCTTACGCCAACCTCCAGTGGGTCATCAGATCTTCTGGACCGTACCCCCGATGATATTGTGTCTCTTGAGCTTGATGATCTCTGTACCCCTATTACACCCTCAATACTTCCTCCTGGGATAACTCAATCACTTAGCCATTTGGTTTCAGAAGGGCCTTCACCTCCCCTACAGCAGTCTCAGACCCAGGACTCTAAATTTAACCAACAATCAAACAAAAAAGAGGGAAAGAAAGACAGTGCAGAGCTGTCTTGCCTGCGTCGTCACGCCCTACCTCTCAACCCCTCCAAAAGGGGGAAACAAAAGGAACCAAAACAAACTATAAGTTGGGAAGGACCTGTCCGGTTTCCTCCCCAGCCTTACTGCTAGGATAACAGGGCGCCTTTCCACCCCTAGGATCACACTTTGGGCTGACCCGTCATCTGGCCAGGTTTAACCACAGTCCCTTGCCCCGGGTTGCTTTTTCCCTCACCCCGCTGAGCGCGGTATGCAGTGTGGCTCTTCTCAGATGCTGTCGGAGGTGTTCCACTTCTGACATCCTGTGGTACCTTCTCAAGTGGCTGGCCACCTCCTATACTGTGTGCCGGTACCCAGCCTCCTGCTGTCCTGCTCCACAGCCTCTCTTGCTGCTCATGGCCATTCCTGCCAAGAGGGAGAGTCTCCTCTGGCTCCCTCGTCCCCCTGACTCTCCAACCTTTGATGTAGAGAGCTTTCTCTGGCTCTCCTGTTCCTCCGATGCTCCCACCTTTGCCAGTGCAGAGATCCTCCTCTGGCTCCTCTGCCTCCTTGCCATGCTGATCTCCGCTGGCACAAAGATCCCCTGCCAGCTCTTTCTCCCCTGGAGTCTCTCTCACGGTGCCTGGCTTGAGAGTATTCTCCAATACTCCTTCTCCCCTCAGTGTATTGTGGGCAGCGCCCAGTGTTAGAGATTTCCCTGTCTCTGCTCCACTCCTCTCGCCGACTTCCCCGGTGGCTTCCTTTATTCCCACTGGCCAGTGTTTACCAATGATGTCACTGGCTGGGTTCAGCTGGATAAAGGCATGGCTTATGACCCACGCGGATTTCCTTTCTCCCTCCAGCTGCATCGTGGGTTCTGTTGCTGCTGATAAGTAATTTCTTTGTGTTATTTTTATATCTTTTCTCTTTTTACCGTGTGCTTCCCGCTCCAGGGGGGTCCTCACTTACTGTTTGGGGTCCTTTTCCCCATTCTTCCCCAGGACACATATAAAGGTGTGTCTATGGTCGAATTGTCGAATCACTCCGAATCGAATTAGAGGCTTCCAATTTGATTTGGTGAGATTAATGGGTCTCCTGATTCAATTCAGATTCAGAGATTCGGCCGCCAAATCGGGCTAAATTTCCTCTGAATCAAATCAGCGACTGAAGCTTTGCACAACTCCAATTGTTACCTTTTTCACTCCTCATACCATGACTGTAGTTTAAGAACAGAATCAACAGATACTTTGCTCCTTCCATTTCCTAACTTGCTTTGGAATTGCTGAGAATAAGTGTTTTTGAAGACAACATGATAAACTCTTCATGGTGTTTTTACTTCTGCCACAACTTGGTTAAACTAATGTTGGATACCTTTTAGTTTTTGACCTTGTACAGAGAAAAAAGAATCTAATGGAATTTAATAAAACATGGGGTGATAAAAAAGACTAAATTTATAGTTCCATTTTCTGTTCTGTTAATCCCTTGTTAGAGTGTATTAACTTGTAAGTGTGTATGCTAGGAATGGGTTATTAGTGATATACTAAATGGGTCAATATTCAATCAATAATTCAAGATATAATTTAGCAGTATAATTATATTTTATTGCATTAGTGCTCTGTGCTACCTTGTTTCAAGAATATTTTAAGTTGCATAGATATCTTGTTTTTTTATTATTTATTCTGAGAATAATACATTATATTGAGCATGCTACACTTGCTTTATGTGCCAAGGAATTGCTCAGTTGAACGCACTTGCATTATAGTTTGGTGTCTTGGGACTCCTTCTTGATTCCAGTATGTAGTTGCAAAGGGGTGATGACCCAGCCTCTGTGTGGCACACCACATGCATGGAAGGGACAGCCTGCACAACAAGGAAAGGGACAGAAAAAAGAGCATCAGATCAGGCAGGGAGCACAGGGTAGTGTTGAGGGTGAGACCGGGACTGACCTATAACTATAGTATAGTTATGGTTTTTATGGAATTACATTGATATTTGTTGTAAGTAGGCCAGCTCATATACCCTCTATGACCCAGTGGACTTTAGGCTTGGGTCATCACCTAAGAAGGCTCTGGAAGTGGAGAGTCGGGTGCACATTTGTGTCATGTGCTTCCTGCTGGAGGAACATGCACAAAGGCCTTTTAAGAGACCCTTTGAGGGTAGGGCTCTCTATGTGTTTGGGTGTGAGGAGACAGAGAAGTGACAGGAAGGATAGGAGAGAGACAGTGGGTGAGAAGGGGACTGAGTATAGGACAGACTGAGAAATAGACTGAGACAGAGTAATAGATGGGATGAAGCGAGTGACTGGGTGAAGGTGGAACATGAGTGGGACCACAGCATGTAGCTGAGATTCCTCTCATCACCGGGCATCATCCTTCTCAGAGGCTGTCTTG
Organism: Alligator sinensis; assembly: GCF_000455745.1. Classification (NCBI taxonomy): domain Eukaryota; kingdom Metazoa; phylum Chordata; order Crocodylia; family Alligatoridae; genus Alligator; species Alligator sinensis. Next base: position 2,489,677 of record NW_005842030.1, on the reverse strand, counting down.
GCTTAGGAAGGAGTCAGCTTCCTGACAGTTCCCTGTCAGCTGCACAATAGTGCTCTAGTAGCGGCTCCCCTGATCCTGGTGTAAGTATCACCACGCCTAGGTGGGATTGGATACTGGCTATCCCTGTCCTAAAAACCCTGTAAGTGACCAGTAACCCACACAGAAGTAGGTAAGCTTCGGGTACTGGGTTGAAGGGGAGACAGAGGCAAATGCTGGTGGAGACTTCAATAAATAAATCTTTCTCTGAATCTCACTGGTCTTTGACAAAGTTTGGATTTATGAAGTTTTCACTGTGTGTGTTTATACTTTGTAGTTAACTTTACTGTTTGTCCCAAAGTGTGTTAATTAATAAACCATTCTATTCATGTACTTCAAGCAGTTCTCTTAGTGATTATTAATTTAAACCGATGATAGATACAGACAGGGGAAAGACCCCCCATATCTTTCTGGGGAGAGATCCAAGAGGAAGCAGCTATTTGGGCCTGCTTTATAATTTGCTTTAAAAGAGTGATTTTTTTTCCCCCAACAGTAGGAAGCCAAAAAAAAAAAAAAAAAAGTAGTATATAATGCAAGGAGCAAAAAGCAGACCAGGCAAGGGAAGTGGATCGGAGTGGGACTCAAGAAGGGCGAGGTCTAATATGTAACCTGCCAAAAATCTTGGCTCCTGCTGCAATAGGGTATCAGAGCTTGTTATCACCATTGCCAAAGGTCTAGTAGAATCAGCTGCACATCCATTGTTCCCAGAAGATCTCAGACAATTCAATCTAATATTATTTCTTCGCCTAGGTTTGAATTCCTCACAGGTGGTACCTAGCCAAGCTAGGCATATGAACTGCAGGTTTCATCTGTGCATGTAAACCAACATCCATCGCTATGCTAGCCATGGCCCAGAATCAAAATTAAAAAACGCATATGAATTATTTGCAAGAAACTATGCTGTTTTATTATTTGGTTTAGACATTCTTATTCTGTTGGTTTCCCTCTCCTCCTTGCTTTGTTTTGTCCTTTTCTACAAAGCTGGCCTTCATCATTATCATGAAATCTTTAAGACAGAGGTGTAGATCTTACTGTGGGATGAGTCTGAGTCTCATTCTATAACCTGGTGGAAATGAGGTCCACTGTCATCATCTAAGAGGTTGCTCGCTCAAGCTGATGGAAAATTTCACTATGGGCTCCATCTGTTGAGGACTCTGTAAGTGGGTTACCTAGCCTATTGGATTCAGGTAGGCTTTGCTCAGTCAGGCCTCTCAAATAAAATACAGTCAACGAAGAACCAAACAAAACCAAACCCTTCTTCCCTGTCCCAGACTCTAGAAGGGGAGCCTGTTGACCCTGGCCTTTAACACAGCAGCCTGGTCTCTTCTTATAGCATAGCAAGCTGTTGTACTTACAACCTGCTTTCTCTCTACAGTGTAACGAGGGATGGGTGATACGGGCACCAGCTCTGGATGCCACCTTAAGAGGACCTCCAAAATTGCCAACCCCCTCCTCCCCGCCTGTACCCTGCACAGTTTGCAGCCCAGCAGCAAGAGCAGTGCTACAGCTTTGGTCTTGTGGCAGCCATGGCAGTGCATGGATAGCTTGCTTCTGCTGCATTAAGAGTAGAGCCAGGGTTGGCAGTGTGCATGGCAGCAGTGCAACAGGGGACTATTTTGGAGTTCCTAGCATGAGTAAGACTCCTGTACCCCCTGCCACCACTCCTTGAACCCGCACACACCCCCGGTTCTCTCTGCTCTCAGAACTGCCCCCATAACTCTCAGGACCAGGACACCCAGATCTCTTGCAGGGTTTACCCAGAGTGCAAACCCTGCTTGCTATGCCTCCTCCCTTGGAAGCTTTCTGGAAGCTTTTTAAAGCTCCTAGAAGGACATTCCCTGCTTATCCAATACCCTGCAGTTGAACTTTCTTAATAGGGCTGATTGTTCACTCTTAAAGGAACCGACTGCCCTGTTATAGACTCATAGGCAACCTGATTGAACATCTGGGGTGTTCTGCACATTGCCCACATGTGATGTGTTACCTCTATAAGTCAGAGTTTCTATGTTCATTTTACAGATTCACCTATGACTGAACTGCAATTTTTTTAACTAGGAAAAAGGCAAGAATCACTCCTCCTGGGAGTAGCGGCAACTGTCAAGCCTAGCACCCTGCTGATGAGGGCAGACTGTCAGTGATTGGGTTCACTGACTGGCTCTCATGGAGGTAATGGAAGCAAAGGAGCCACCCTGACCTTTATCAGTGGCCTTTGTCACCTCCTGGCTGGACTTCACATCATTGAGTGCCTTCAGTGTGGCTTTGTAGCACTCCAGCCAGCGTGTCGTACATGTGTGCTTGCTCTCATAGCACTCCATTTCTATATGCTACACATGAATGTGGCCATGGCCTAGGATGGTAAAGAGTCCAGCTTTCAGTTCTTTAATTCTGTGTATTCATAGCTAATCTCTTGTCTGTTTCTGGGCTGATCAGAACATCTGCCTTGAGAGGTGTCAACAGTTAATGAAGACCCTGCATTTGAATTGCAATCAGCACTTCTTTAGCTGGTGCACATGCCAATAAAAAAACAAACCAGGAGAGAGGGTGCAGGAGAGTAACCAAATATTTTTTCCATTCTATCCCTTTAAATCAACTTTAGCGATTTTTAACAGACTTCTGAGTTTAAAAGTCAAATTTTGCCCACAAAAATTGAATCTTGAGTGATTCTCATGGGGGCTCTTTTATTCTCTGAGAACAAACACCCAGGAACTGTTTTTAGTGTGCCTTCAAAAAGCTGCAGCATCTTAATACACTTCTTCCCAATGCAAGTCAAAAGTCTTTAGACATGAATAAGGAAAAAAATAAAATATATATATATATGAGATATCTCTCGTGCTTCCTTTATGACAATGAATAGTTTACATATAAAGGAGATTATAAGTGACTGCTATAAAGAGTCCCTGAACAAAAAGGGACTGTGTTGACAATATGAAAGGGACTGTCCCCTTTGGATATTAGCTCCCATCTTGAAGTAACGTTGATTCTTTCTGACCTCATGGTAGCTTCTCTGTATAAGCTGTCATGGGAATGCATGTTTGGTTTCCTAAGGTATTTAATTGACCTCCAAAGCTTTTTAATGACACAAACTTTGTCCTTTAAATAATATTAAATATGTAATACAGTTACTCTATACTGCACCCAACAAAGTTAATAAGGTTGACATTCATGTTGTGTGAGATTCAGGGAGTTTTGGTTCACAGAGACTTCTAGTGGTATCCTGACATCCAGCTTCCAGGACATCGCACCAAAAAATTATGAAATATAGTTAAAATAATTGACCAGGTCTTGGCTCTACTCCAGACCACAGCATTTGTTAAAGCTTGTCAAGTTCACTGGAACTGGCCCTAGACTGGTCTCTGGAATGCAGCTCTCTGATCAGGAAAGAAATGAATTATAGAATTAAACTGTACGGTAAGATTTCTTAATACCTCACTCATCTCAAGCCTGGTTATCTGAAGGTAGGTCACGGATGCTTTCTCTGATGCTTGTTTTCCCAAGGTTGGGCAGCTGAAGTATGATAAGTACTGACCGTGGCTTTCCTAAAGCTGACCAGCGGAGGTCTGGGGAGGTTAAAGGACCTGCCTGTCGTCTTAAGCATCTCTTTATAAGGTCTTTGGGAATGGTAGGTGACTGGCTATCAGAGCAGGATCAACAGCCCTGCATCTGGTGCCTCGGCTTCCTAAAGAGTGTACGGGCAGAGTGAGAACGTGGAAACCCCTGTGTTTGCCAATAGGGGAAGTCGATGGAGAAGGCAGTGGATTCAGACTTCCCCCTCTCGGGTGCTTAGGATGCTCCATGAAGACTGAACTGTCCAGACCACAGCTCTGTCCTGCTCCATGAAGACTGAGCTCCTTCGACCAGTGCCCTGCCCTGGAGTTAGTTATTCCTCTCAAAGCACAGTCACTCCTTTCTTTTAATGGATGTCCTGAGGAAGAGATGGTGGCTCCTTCCTCTTTCTGTTTTTCTCAGAATTGCTATTTAATGTGAAAGCAGACTCTGGGACCCAGGTCTCTCCTCTCCCAGCTGAGTGCCTCTGTCACTGGACTAAAATGACAGGCTCCCTCTTGCTTGTTCCTCTCTTACCTCTGAATTTTGCCTAGTAGCACATCTTCAAGAGGAGCGATGCAAAGAGCCTAGCAGAGCAGAGGGGCCAAATCCTATCTGATACAAAGGTATGTAAGTGGTAGCTCAGATCCCTTCTGGCTGAGGAGGACTAGAAATTGGGTGCTCCACATTTATAGGCAAGTACTTTAACAGTTAAAGCTACTGGGCTGCAAGATGGGAGTGCCCTCGTCTATCTGATTGCTCTGTGTTCATACTTTTGAGGACTACCGTGTAATTATACACCTGTCCCACAGAAATAAAATGAACACAGTCATAGCAGATCCCTTCAAAGTGTGCTCTGGAGCACAAATCTAGCTTCATACTTGGAACAGGATCCAAAATCTGCCTAGGTAGCAAGATTGCCTCTTACATAGCTACATTTGGATGCATTGGAAGCACTTAGATGCCTGTAGGGAA
>NW_005842030.1:2483439-2485043 GCF_000455745.1 Alligator sinensis | reverse complement strand
GAAACTAGGTTTCAGCTCCATTTTCCAGTCCTATGTTCTAACTACAAATAAAGCATTTTCTAGCTTCCCAGCTTGCAACAACTTGAGTGAGTTTTTATACATGTGGGGAGAGTTGTGTTTTATTCACTTATGTGTATTTTTTTAAATAAACACCCAGTTTTCATACTGAGCTATTTACTATTATTAAATGCAGAGAGGAAATTGGTTACTGCTTTTAACCTACACTTGGCTATTTCCCTGGTGGGCAAATCATTTTAGCAATTAGGCTGGGAAAGAGGAGGGGCATATTTGACAGCAGCTTATATTTTGTTCATACTTAACTGTTTGCATTATGAGTCTTTCTATTACAAGTTGGTCTATGCTGCTGCATTAACTGTAAAAAAAAAAAAAAAAAAAAAAAGATCATTTTAAGGGAAGGGAAATCATCTGTAAAGGACAAATCTCTTGGGGTTTCCAAGAAAAAGCTGGCCTTCAATATTTGTGCAATTTATAGAAATCCCTGTCTCCACCCTTTATGGCTCTGTTCCCTCTAGCTAGCTATAATGAATGGTGAGTGATAAATTACAATGTTTTGCACTGGGCTGTTCACTCCATTTTGTTTTAGCCTTTTAAGCTCTCAGTGTGTGTTCATACCCATGGTACTCATGTAATAATAATAATTAAAACACAGGTAGTATTTCCGTTGCCTTATTGCAAAGGGCCAGAATCCTAATTATGCCAAGGTCCTTTAGCACTATTCTGGAAAAAAAATGTTCCCTATATCTTCTGCTCTCTTTCATATAATCTTTTTTTGTTCAAGGTCTAGGCTTAGGCCTCTAGGAGCTGGCACATCAATAATAATAATTTTGTGTGTTGTTTTACCACTGAGGGAACTGTTCTTCTTCTCAGAACTCAAGAAGTTTTCGAGACTTCTCATGCAGCCATAACCAGAGTTCAAGCTCCCACCTCCTTTTCAGGTGAGCTCTCCTTTTCTTAGTGTCTCCAAGGGTGCAGTGCTTTTTGGGTAAGTGCATGCACCCTTGTATGTAAATCTATCTCTATCTCCCTTCCATTCTTGCACAGTTTTCCTTTTCTCTCTGGCATTATCATTGACTTGGCTTTCCTTCCCTCTCAAACACCCTAGGGCCTATTAGGGCCTAATACTTAACATTTGCCCATAATCGCTTTTACAGAACCACTTTCCTACCAGTGACACATTCCTGCTTCTCCAGATCCTGTTCTAGACAGTTTGCACATTCATCACCAGGGATTCCGGCTTTCTCTGATTAAAAAAAAAAATCCCCAATTTATGGTTTTAATAAAGTAATCCAAAATCCCCATTTTCCATGATTAAAATGAAACATAACTAATATATAGAGATATGTATCTATATTAATATATCTATATATTAATGGTGTTTCATTTTAATCGTGGATAAATTTGGATTTTGGGTTCCTTTTTTTTTTATCATAGAATCATAGAAGTCAGGTCAGGAGGGACCTTGTAGATCTTCAGGTCCGACCCCCTGCCTGGGCAGGAGGAAAACTGGCCTCAAGTGACCCCAGCCAGGTAGGCATCAAGCCGCTTCTTAAAGACCCCCAGGGTAGGAGCCAGCACCACTTCCC
>NW_005842030.1:2482218-2482994 GCF_000455745.1 Alligator sinensis | reverse complement strand
GGTTAGCCCTGCCGACCGTGACCTCGCATTGTCGACCACTGTTCATCTTGGAATCAATGATGACTCCAAGATCCCTTTCTGCCTCCATGCTCTCAAGAAGGGAGTTTCCCATCTTATAAGTGTGCTGCCAGTTACTACTGCCCAAGTGCAGCACCCTGCACTTGTCAGTATTGAAACGCATCCTGTTTTTGTCAGCCCACCCCTGCAACCTATCCAGGTCTTGCTGCAGTCTTTCCCTCCCTGCTAATGTGCCCACCTCACCCTAAATGTTGGTATCATCAGCAAATTTGAACAGGTTGCTTTTCATCCCATCGTCCAAATCGCTGATAAAGAAATTGAACAGGGCGGGCCCAAGGACGAAGCCCTGGGGGACACCGCTGTCCACTTCCCCCCAGGTTGAATATGACCCATCCACCACCACCCTCTGAGTACAACCCTTCAGCCAATTTGCAATTCATCTGACCGTGTAGGCATCGATGCCACAGTCGCCTAGTTTTTTAATGAGGATGGGGTGGTCGACAATGTCAAAGGCCTTGGGGAAGTCCAGAAAGACTACATCCATGGCGACACCTGCATCCAATGCTTTTGTGACCTGATCGTAAAAGGCAATCAGGTTGGTCTGACATGACCTGCTCCTAATGAAACCGTGCTGGTTGCCCTTGAACTTCATCCCCATTGCCAGCCCATCACAGATGTGCTCCTTGATGGTCTTCTCAAAGAGTTTCCCCAGGATTGAGGTAAGACTGACAGGCCTATAGTTGCCCGGGTCCTCCCTC
>NW_005842030.1:2462477-2481881 GCF_000455745.1 Alligator sinensis | reverse complement strand
CCCACGTTTCCCGGTGCCTTCTTCATCCTCCCTATATATTTGAAAAAGGACTTTTTATTATCTTTGATCTTGGACACTAGAACTAGCTCTATGTCCGCCTTAGCTTTCCTAACAGCCCCCCTATAGGCCCGAGCAGTGGAGATATACTCCTCTTTGGAGATTGCTCCCCCCCTTCCACTGGGTGTATGACACCTTTTTGGCAACCAGGCATTCCCACAGGATGGGGTGGTCGACAATGTCAAAGGCCTTGGTGAAGTCCAGAAAGACTACATCCATGGCGACACCTGCATCCAATGCTTTTGTGACCTGATCGTAAAAGGCAATCAGGTTGGTCTGACATGACCTGCTCCTAATGAAACCGTGCTGGTTGCCCTTGAACTTCATCCCCATTGCCAGCCCATCACAGATGTGCTCCTTGATGGTCTTCTCAAAGAGTTTCCCCAGGATTGAGGTAAGACTGACAGGCCTATAGTTGCCCGGGTCCTCCCTCTTCCCTTTTTTAAAGATGGGAACCACATTGGCTATCTTCCAATCATCTGGCACCTGGCCCGAGCACTGCGAGCACTCATAAAGCTGTGCCAAGGGCCCTGCAATAACCCCTGCTAGCTCCCTCAACACCCTGGGGTGGAGAGCATCTGGACCTGTTGATTTGAACACATTCAGCCCCTCCAGAATCACTCTAACCCAGTCCTCCTCAACCTTAGGTTTGGAGGCGTTCCCCTCGAGTCCATCTTGAATCATGGTGGGGGAGTCCTGGTCGCTGCACAAGAAAACAGAGGGGAAGAATTTGTTAAAGAGGTCTGCTTTCTCCTCTGGCACAACCACCAGATTGCCCAGCGCATCTTGCACGGGCCCCACGTTTCCCGGTGCCTTCTTCATCCTCCCTATATATTTGAAAAAGGACTTTTTATTATCTTTGATCTTGGACACTAGAACTAGCTCTATGTCCGCCTTAGCTTTCCTAACAGCCCCCCTATAGGCCCGAGCAGTGGAGATATACTCCTCTTTGGAGATTGCTCCCCCCCTTCCACTGGGTGTATGACACCTTTTTGGCAACCAGGCATTCCCACATGTCCTTGGTGAGCCAGGGAGGCTTTTGGGCACTCTAGCCCCTCTTGCTTCTTGTTGGGATCATCACCACTTGGGCCCTGAGTATCGTCTCCTTAAGGAATGACCACTCATCTTGGGCACTGAGTTCCCCTGCCCTCAAGAACCCCAGCACCTCTCCTACCAATCTCCTCAACTCTTTGAAGTTAGCCCTCTTGAAGTCTAGGGCTACCGCCTTGCTGCAGGCCCGTGTCACCCTGCGCTGGATGATGAATTCCAGCAATTCACTGGAATATCACTCAGGTGGTCAAGAACCTGGAGCCCCCTTACCAGATCATCGCCTGTGGCAAGGACCAGGTCCAACAGGGCATTCCCTCTGGTGGGACTGTGCACCTCCTGGCTTAAGTGGAGGTCCTGTATCTCAGCCAGGAACCTCCTGGAACGGTCTGACCTGGCTGACTGCTCCTCCCAGCAGATGTCCAGGTAATTTAGATCACCCATGACAACTACATTCCTTGCCTTAAGTGCCTCTGCAAACTGGCCCAAAAATTCCCGGTCCAGCTCCTCCCCTTGGTTGGGGGGTCTGTAGTAGACCCCCACCGTTAAATCCCTCTCCCCACGACCCCCTTGTATCTTGACCCAAAGCACTTCAGCTTGCCCCTCCTCCGACCCCATTTTGCTGGCAGAGGATGTGTATTGCTCTTTGACATAGAGCGCCACCCCCCCCCTTCCTCCCTTCTTTATCCCGCCTGTAGAGCCTATAGCCCCTAATGCTAACTGCCCAGTCGTGGGATGAATCCCACCACGTTTCTGTAATCCCTACTATGTCTGGGTTTGAACTGGCTATTCTGAGGGTGAATTCCTCCTGTTTTTTCCCCCATACTCCGAGCATTGGTATACAGGCATTTAAGGCCTTGCGTAGCTGCGCGTGGCACCCCCCAATTAGGAAGACTATCTGGACCCCTGAGTCTTTAAAACCTAAATTTGGGGATTTTTTTACATCAGAGAAAACCAGGTTCCCTGTTCTTCACAATGTACATTTTCATCTGTGCTTTCATTTTATTTGTGTCTAGAATAGTGCCGCCTTTCTGACATGCCCAATTCTAGCTCTGCCCACACCAGGGTGTGTATAATGCTACTTTCTTTCAGAGTTGTAGCGTGCATGAAGACATCATCATTGTATTCAATAACTCCCCTGAATAGATGGTCATCACATGCATTTAAATTTCCAGTTCTTTCCTCAACTACTAACTCTGCTCATTCAGCACTAGCCCTTTGATGCCCCTTGGCCCAGTCTTCTCGTTCCTGTTTGTTAGATCTTACCATTTACAAAAGTCTTCTCTTGCCTCTTTGCCTCATCAGTTTTCCTGGAACATACTCTGTTTTCTCCTTTGAATATATGCTTCTTAATATCTCTGTCTCAGAACCTGTAGTAGAAAAATGCCCTATCAAGTAAAGATAAAATATATATAATAACTTAGGTTTGATTATCATTTTAATATATATATTAGCATTTACCCAGTTCTCAAGAGCCTAACATCTGAACACATCAGATGCAATAAATAATTAAGCCTTGCAACATACCTATGACGTAAGTTGGTTTTTATTATCCCCACAGAGGAAGGTGCAGCACATAGAAGGCTCCAGTTTTTAAGTGGCTACTAATTTTACATTTTCCAGTTTTTGGATGCTAATCTGAGGCAGTCAAGTGTGGATTTCCAGAAAGCCTTAGTAGCCATAACTTCCATGGAATTCCGTTGGACTTTCAGGGATGTATTTGGTAGCCGTGTTGGTCTGAGACAAAATGAAATGCAAAACTTTAGAACTCTTGGTTCAGAGATGAGACCTTTTATTAGACCAACTAAGAAATCCCAACAACAAAAAAATCTTTTTCTGCAAGTTTTTGGGGGTACACGCCCTTCCTCAAGCTCAGGGAAAATTAAAGATGGCAAAAAGTCCCCATAAGTAGAAAATAAACTCTATTTTTGCGCAGAGGAAGATGAAGGTGGAAGTCTGTCCCTCTGGGTCCATGAGAGTGTCTTTGTGAGGTGTTCTTTGATGTGCAGATAAGGCAGGATTTCTTCCCTGGTGGTGTCAAATGGCAGGAAGGCAGGGAGGTGTAGAAATCTTTCTTCTTGTTCAGCAATGAAGTTTAAATCCCAAATTGGCTAAATTCAGCATCTTCCATGTTTCGGGGGTGTATTTTGGTAGCCGTGTTGGCCTGAGACAAAAGCAAAGCAAAACTCTAGAACTCTTGGTTCAGAGATTATAACCTTTATTAGACCAACTAAGAAATCACAAAAAATATATCTTTTCCTTTCTTAGTTGGTATAATAAAAGGTATAATTTCTGAACCAAGAATTCTAGAGTTTTGCATTTCTATTTGGACTTGTATACACTCAGTAGCTATGATAAAGGCAACCTCTTAATGCAGAAAACTGGGCCCTGGGATTTCTCAGTTAAGTGGGCTCTGCAAGCTCATGGTAGGCATAGGTGTGTTACCCAAACCTCTAAGTAAAGGATAATTTTTTTTTTATCTCCCTCTCTCAATGCCATGATATGCTGAGCATATCATCAGTTTAATCCTTATGGTCCTATTTGTGTACAAAAACAGAGGCCCTACACAATACACATGAAGTAACCTAGAGAGCACTTACCTTCTCTAAGCTAAACATCTTCCTCAAATTACCAAAGGCCAAATGCTGGACTAAGGGACTAAGAACATGATGATGTAGGACTCTTCAATAAGAAAATGTGAGATGAACTTGTGCACAACATATGGCAGTGTCAACCTCAGTTCCATGGTCAAAATTGTCTGATGTCAGTGGTTTAAACACCAAACATAACAGGAGAACACCAGTAATGTGAGGGTAGTTTCCATCTGAAATAAGGCATATCCCTAGTAATGGCAGAAGGCTGAGAAGCATGTTCTTCCCATTCTGTGTTTTGTTTTTTTTCTGAGAAGACTTTGCCATCTTTTAATGTACTACATCAATCGTGAAGTATACAATAAAAGGGCAGTAAGTTGTATGCTGCTTGTAAGCTCTTAGCTGTGCCTTACAAAATCATATTTTTTGTAGCTTCACCAATAAAGCCTGGGGAGCATTTTGACTTTTGAATGAAAACTTGCTGCTAATGGCCATGATCATTAAGACTGTCTATCTTTGTTTTGATCTGAGACATGACTTCCTCAGAAGAACACCAACATTTCTTGGATATCCTCACCTTTGAAAACAGTAGGACTCTTTAATTTTCTGGTCTTTCTGAGGATAGCTGAGTGCAGTACCCTCCTGATCTGGCATCTCATGCTTAGTTCAGTTACTGGTAATTTAACATTTCTAAGGTGATGGGATCCTTTAGTAGGCTTTAAATTGAATGTTGTGTATTTGAAGCCACTTATTTTACCCATGATTTTGTGTATAAGGTGTTAACTGTTTATATTGATATTTGGACTTTGCTAGTTGTAAAAATACTTTGATAAAATGTAGCAATTTAGATACCTTGCATTAAGTTTGATACAATTTACCAATTCAGATAGCTTGCATTTAGCTTTAGAACTACCAAATATTACTGTAACCCCACTTTTGGATGTATATTATGAGACTCCCTTTCTGTCTGATCTCCAAAGGATTTGACTCTCTTACAACTCCAGCTCCAGTTAAAGCTGTAGCAGGTCATGCTCTTGCTTAGAAGGTCTTCCAGCCCAACCTTCTGGTGTCCTAGATGCCAGCCCTCACAACAATATTAGAAACAAAATATTATGTTTGATACTAATATAAGTGCATTGGAAACCTGTCAGCTTGACTGCTATGTGCACTTTGAGTTCATATTAAGTCATGATCCATTTTGACATCCCTGAAAGTATTTTGTAAGCCTGTTTTTTGTTTGTTTGTTTGGTTTTTTGTTTTTTACTACATGGCTTACGGTTAGTGGGACTACCTAGGTAAGTAGGTGTGGGCATGTCTACACGTGCTATTAGCATGCAGCAGTGAACTCCGACACAATATGTGTCCTAGTTTATTGCTCCCGGGCACTGTGTTTGAATGGGCACTTGGGACCGCAGTATGTTGAACTGGGTTGGAGCCGCCTGGGCTGGCAGGGGACCCAGGGGATCATCCCGCAAACCTGGGGATGCTGTGACCCAGCTCAATGTGCTGTGGAGGTGCTGGCTGGGGCAAAAGGGTGCTTCAGCACAGGGCTCGCCAGCAGGCAGCCCCTGTACTGAAGCACCCTCATGCTCCAGCCATCCAGGTCAGCATCAACATGTACATTCCTGCCCAGAAAAAAAAAAAAAATGCAGTAGGATAGTATTTGTATTTACAAGTACTAGCCTGCTGCAGAGTTTATTATTTTCCTGTGGCCTAATAGGGCTGCACATGTAGATACCAAATCATTTACTGTGGAGCTAATTACGCAACTGTAAGAAACGTCTCATATAGATGTGCCCAGTGTAATTGTTTTCATCATTGGCACCAGCCCAGATCGAGAATGCAGTAATAGTCAACCATATTTCTTTGAGGTCATTGAGTCTTTAGAATATTACCTATTCCATTTGGAGAACCCTGGGATCCAAGTTTTCAAAGTGCACAGCAAACCCAGAATTACAGAGCTCATAGAAAGGATGAAAAAAACCCCAAAATATGAGACTGGCTTGCACCCATATAACTCTAGTTAGATGGCTAAGCTATGGACACAAATATAGGTATTAATTCATGGACAGTGTCTCAATTTTCAAAATTGACTCATGGTTTTACGTGCCTCAGTTTTTAAGAGCCTAATTTGAAATGCCTTAAAGGGGCCTGTTTTTAAGATTTGTATGTAGACACATTTAGCTGCATCTCTAGTCAAAGATCTTGACAACAATTCTGGGAAGTGGTCTCTGGGAAGATACCTGGGTTAGCAAAGTGTGCTAGAGCTAGACAGAGACGTCTTCTGAAAAGAAAGCTAAGGGAACCTAGCAAAAACCCAAACAAAATAACTTTGGTGAAACAGAAATAGGCCAATGTGTGTTACTTGAAACCTGCATGAAATCTATTATTATTATACACTGGAGAGGGGAGAAGAGCTGAGAATTTGCTTTTGTTTACACTTTTCTTTATATGGAATTTCATTACCTAGCAAGGTGCAGGAGGTTTTGTAGATTATCTGGTGAACTAGACCGTGTTAGTAGCAAATTGAAATAATGCATTGATTGCATTCCATTGGCAATAAGATCTAGATGATCTTGCAGTAAAAATAATATTAGCAAGGGTGGCAATAAGGTCCTGTGATACTCATGTGCATGGGTGGTGGTTGCATTATTCTTTTCTTTTTTTTTTCTCCTTCACATCTTGTAGCTGTGAAAGCAAATGGGTGAATATGTTAAGTGAGGTAAAGGATGGCAAGGAGGAAGGTACCCAAGTGTCTGTGATGAAAAGCAGTGGAAGGATGTTTAGTCTGGTATTATTAGGAAAAAAGGAGAAGGCAAATGAGAGACCCCAAAGAAACCCAGTAATGACTGGATTTCTCCAATACATGTCCAAACACCAAGAGAGTCAAAACATCACCTTCATGATGGGTGTTCTGGCTGCAGCAGTTTGGATAGACCATTGGAGGTGAAATTACTATCAAAATGATCAGAGAGAAGGTAAAAACAGAAGTCAGGGTGGGACAAGTGATTTGGCAAATGATGCAGGCATCAGGATAGAAAAGGTCAACAGATGGCAAAAGTGGTGCTTGGGTTCAGGGAAGAAATGAACACACCTCTCAGGCTATGGGCCTGGGTGGCAGGGCTGCTAGAACAACATCGGGAAATGCTATGTGCTCCCACAGGACCTGTGGGGATAATTGCTTGCAGAAAGCTGGGAAAGGGTACTGTATATTAGGAAGGGAGTTTGCTCAACTTATCCCATTGTTGAAATAATGCGCTAAATGAAATGAACACCTTTTATTTGCAACAAAATGGTTTACAGGCAATTTCATCTTGGATAAGGGACTCTGTCTATGTTGTTATGAATTCCATTAGAACAGTCTACATTGAGTTTAGAAACCATATCGCAGTAATCCTACTTAAATTGACAATTAAAGAGTGTTTTGCTTATGACTGCCTTCAAAAGACTCACTGTGCAATTTACTAACTAATGGGGGGAAATGCCATTTGCTGTATGCAGATTTCTTGTGGCATAAATTAAATATTAGTATCTTCTGCCCATTTAAGTTTACAGATATGTGGAAGACCTTTAGAGAGGCTTTTTTTTTTAAGAGCAGAGAACAACTTGCACTTCATTTCTAAAGCTATTTTGCACAGTGGCAGAATTGAATCATAAATGCCTGAGCACAAGAGTCGAGCATTCAATAAAAAAAATATATGGCCAGTTTCCATTGAGTATTGAAGTTAGGAGTAATTCTATTGCAGACAATGGAGTAACAACAGTGGAAGATTAGCATAAGGGACATCAGAATCAGTCCATATAATATGGGCATGTGCAGATGTGTATGACCTTTTGTGGTACCCTTTCTCTTAATATTGAAGGAGTTCAGAGCTTCACAAAAGTACTCTTAGGAAGACAGTAGCCATTGAGAGTAATATACAAACCAATTTAATGTTTGTACTTCTTGAACTGTATTTCTTCACTGTTGTCTATTTATGGTACGGCTAAGGAAACATTTCTACAGCTCATAAGGAACTGTGGGGTACTCCTTCCAGAAATCAGCAATGTTACAATTACCCTGACATGGAGGTTGCACACAATAGCTACCACTGGAAACTCAGTATATGAAGAAAGAAACCATATTGTACTTAAATTAGGCTAGACATGACTGCAAATGTAGGAGAAATGAAATTTCTTCAACTCCCTATGGTTTTCATTTCATAGCAGTTAAGGGAAAATTCTGCATCTAAAATTCCAAATTAGCAGATGATAAAATGTTATGAAATGTCTTTCACCGTTGTCTTCGATTTTTTTTCCTCGTCCGAAATAAACTGGAAAAACTGACAAGACACTATAGAAAGAAAGCTCTTATTCCTAATGCCTTATACCAAGAATGGGTGGGAACACACTCAATGGAGTCTCATATGTCATGATATTATAAGAGTGCAATTTATTTTTGTGTTCTGTTCTAACGGCAATGATTTGTTTTAACTAATTTGTTCACACATGGATCTTCTCATGTAAAGATGTAGTCTAAATTGCACTTTTTATTAGAATGTATTATTAAAGATCATCCACAGATTGCTATTATTCATGTGTACTGTGGTAGTCCTTAAAGAGAAAGATCAGGGGCCCTGTGCACTGGAAATTGGCAGCACACCCAGTGAGAGAAGGCCCTTGTGCTGAAAAGCTGATCTTCTAAAAGAGACAAAGGAAGAAAGGAAGCATCATTCCTCTTTTTCAAATGGGGAGCTGAACCGTAGAAAGACAAAGTAACTTGCCTCAGGTAAGGGAGGGACTGTGTAGCCAAGTGCAAAATTAAACCCAGATCTCCTGAGTCACAGCCAATTACCTTAACTACAAAACAACCTTCCTCTCTGTGCATTCAAAACCATACTAGGTACCATTCAAACACACAGGCACCACCACTATCCCTTTCCTAAAATGGTAGCAATCCATCTGCCTTCAGAGCATACTGCTGGCACTAAAACGATTCTCTTCCCTAACGGGTTAACTTATTTTCAATTGATGTGTGTCACTAACCCTACCGCTTCCTTTCCTATCTGAAAGTCCTACTGACTTAGGAACATAGGCCCTAGAGAAAGAAATGTTAAGCCCTCCTCTGGTTCTGCTGTATGCTTAAGAATGGAGCTCTCTGCACCTGCAGAAGGCAGGATGGCAAGTACGCTACAGGATATTCAACTGACACAGATGTTGAACAGGTCTGTCGCTCCCTGGCAGGTATATAGGAGAGTGACAGTCCAAGTGCTAATCAGGCCTGTGACTTTTTAAATGGGATAATATCTGGCTCATCTGCTTCAGTCTGACAGCAGAAATAGCTCAAGGAGTTTCAGCCCATGTGTAACAGATCTGTGCACAGCCAAGAGAGCATTCCAGGGGCATTTATCTGCCAATCTGCTCGGGGACCTCGTTGTTGTTTTCCAGAGTGCACAGAGAGCACGAGCAAGACCATGTTTTTATTCTAGTCAGGGTTTACTTATTACAAAATAGCACCGAGGGTACTTGGCACTTGAAAAGATGTGACCCAAAGCAGTGTACCTGCAACTCGGTGTATAGTCCCGGTGACTGGGAAAAACAGCATGCCCCTAACCACCATGAGGCGGTGAGCTCTTGTAAATAGGACAAATTGATTTTGCACTGGTGCATCCCTACCGGGAGGAACTGGCTCCTGCTGTTGTATGATTTGCTGTGAACTTTGCATAACTTAAATATTACAGGCTTTAGGTTTGTTTGTTTTTTTTTTCTTGGGGAAAAAAAAAATCCCTGGGATCAGATTCTAGTGGCAAGATACAGAGAAGCACTTTGCTTTCTGAATAATATCACTGACCTTGCTATCTCTTGGTATAGAGTGTGTGTCTACTCAGCAGGAGTAAAGCTGTCAGAACCTAGCCTTTTTTTTTTTTAATGTACAGAGAACATGGGCTATTTGTATACATGCTTAAGATAAGATGTGCAGCTTCAGTGTTTCCTAGTGCACTTCTTAGTTGGGCTATGTCCAGTGATTCAGGATACCATTTAAGACAAATCTAAGTCTGCATTTGGTATTAAAAGCACTGAGCCAAATTCTTGAAATTTTAATTCAGTGAAGGCCCATTCACTACAATGATGCTATTTCCATGTAAAACATGCAAGGATTTGGCTCAACACAGATAAACACATTTTAGTTTCACTAGCTTCCGGTTCCTTAGGACCTTGTTACATGGTAACTTTAGATAGCTTCTGGAGATCTTAACCACTGGTTTGGCTGCGCATTAATATTGTTAAGAGGCTTAAGTGTTGTTGGTTGTAGCCGTGTTGGTCTAAGGACATAGGCAGACAAGGTTCTTTGGGTAGATGTGATATATTTTATTAGACCAACCAAATAATTGGAAAAATTGTTCTTTGCAAACTTTTGGGCACAAACACCCTTCTTCAGGCATAGGGAGAGTTTACTGGTATTATGTGTTCTTCATGGTGGAAGAGAAGCCAATATGCAAAATGCAGGTCTGTGAAAATGCAAATGCGTGGCAGTGAGAGTCAGAGGGAACTGAAGACAATGGGTACATCTACACGTGCATTTAAGCCTGACTAAATTTAATGCACATTAAGATAATGCACATTAAGTGATTTTTAGGACTGTCTACATGTGCAGGGACTTGGCGCTAAAGTTAGTGCAATTTCACTAAAATTTGAAAAACAAAAACTTTTCATAGACAAGCTTACAACCTTCACTTCATAAATCTACTGCATACAAAAAATCATGGGCTAAATATAGACCTTGGATTTATGGCACGTTATAGCTGCCTGCCATCCGATAGCCCCAGGTAACCTGTTTACATTTTGCCAGCTACATTCTATCAACAATTCAGCATTCCCCCTTTTTCCCCACCTACACCTACCTGTCTCACATCTATTCTCTTCCATTCCCTCTGATCCTCATTGCCATGCATTTGCATTTTCACAGATTTGCATTTTGTGTATTGGTTTCTTTTCCACCATGGAGAACACATAACACCAGCAGACTCTCCTGGTACCTAAAGAAGGGTGTTTGTGCCTGAAATTTTGCAAAGAACAACTTTTACAACTATTCAGTGTCCTAAAGTACTTGTAATTTGATTTCAAGGTATTCCACTCCAGGACAGAATTATCTCTATTCTGCATAACCTTGTTCCTGTTCCATTAAGGTGTGGCCACTTCCCACAGCTATTCCCTCCAAACTGAAGTCTTCCAGTATCCCAGGATACTCCTGGGCTGCAGTGCTTGCTATGCCAAGTGGGAACAGTGAGCTAGTCCGGGCAATGATAGGAGGCACTGTAGCTGTTAGGTGCTCCAGGGCTTTGGCACTTACTCTACCTGGCGGAAGCAGCAAGCCAGTCCAGGTGGAAGCCTCCTGGGCACATTGGATGGAGTGAGCACTGCAGCTCTGGAGTACCTGGAAGCCATGGTTTCTCCCACTCCCACCCAGACCAATTTGCTGCTCCCAGAATGAGCACCACAGACCTGGAGTGCCCGGTGGCTTTGGTGCCTACCAAGCAGTGTCCCTCATGGCCAGCAACCCCTCCTCCCCAGCTGCAGGGACCCCAGCCCCTGCACACGTTGGGGTCTGGCATCACCTAGGGTTGCCAGGGATGCTTCAACCACCTGAATTTTACATCTTAGATTGACAGAAGCTCATATTTAGAGGGCTCAAAGAGTTTTTACTCAGAGGAAAACCAAAGGAACACTATGGGGTACTGCCCCTACCTGGGGCTGTGCACAGCTCCTAGTCCTGCCCCTGCTCAGCAAGCCTCTAGTGGCAAGTCACAGCTCCGCAGGTGAAGGACAGCTAGAAATGATTTTTCACCTTACAGCGTGACTGCTCCACTAAGCTGAACAACACTAAGCAAATTAACATTTTTGTGCTTTACAGTGTAAGATATAACAAGACCCTTAGACTTATGAAGGCACCCCCAGGGCATTCAGGCTGGACTGTGTAATACAATGCAATCAATTCAACTAGTAATATTAGACCTCACAACAGGAATGGCAAACGTTGGTTTCCAAAACAAAAAACACGAAGAAATACATACATAGAAAATAGCTTGCCTTTCTTTGCTTCATTCTTTGTGACTTAGAGGTTGCATCTACATGAGATAATAATTGTGCAGTACACCAATTCTACTAAACACTAGGACATCATGGCAAAAGCCCTGCTATTGTGCTAATGCACAGTAGAATTAGTCTACTGCACAGTAGTGTCACCAAAAAGGTGTGTGCTTGCATTACTGTGCAGTAATGCTGGTTACTGTTCATTGAGTTCACTGAGTTCATTGAATACCTGTTATTATAGGTACTAAAGTTAATGCACCATAACTACAGCATATTAATGCACATTTGGAAGTGAATAGAAAATGGAAAAAATCTTCTGGTATTACATGGGGTGGTGAGAGAGATGCTGGCATATGCACCCTCAATGTGACTGTTACTAGGATAACAACCTGTTAAGGGTTGGGTGAAAGGAGATGTGACACGAGGCCAGGGAGCTTTAAATATGATCATAAGACTCTGAAATCAGGCCTATTTTGCATTATTTACCTTTGTGATCTGATAGTTGGGGCTCTCCTGACACATTCATGAATCACTGTTACATGATCATTGATTGTACAGTAATAAAATATGGATCTATCTTTCTGGCCTGCAAAATACAGAGCATCTGTTTAGTGTGTTCAATGCATTGCTTCATGGTAAATGTTATGTGTTCGCACTACTGTCCTGTGGTAAATAGAGGCTAAATCCCAATTCCTTAATTTTGTATCGTTCAGGGGAAAGTTGTCCTAGTACAACTTCAGTTTACCACAGGATGGGAAAAACAAACCTGGGTCCGGCTGTCCTGGGTTTTGTCTCATATCGGAACAGGTGTGGGGAGAGTCATCATTTACACACACAGCTTGAATGGCAATTAACTCAAATTAGCCTGGACTGTCTGTGGGGAAAAAAAGGATTATTTTAGATACTTCACAGGTACTTTAAGTGGGACAATGGAGTTGTATGTCTAGGATCTGATGATAAAAGGCTTTGTCCTGGGAAAGATCTAACATCAGACATATTAAACTGTTAGCAGAGAGCATCTAACACTCTGTGAAGTCCCTTCCCCACACCCCAGGCCCCTGGGCCCTTTTCATGCAGTAAAATTTATTCACTTCTCCACATCCTAAGAGTTCAATGAAGGATGATGGTCTATGGTGAAGGGAAATTTTGTTCCTGAAATTAAACATGGGCCAGAACAAGACCCTCAGATCCAACCAGCTAACTGAAACAAAAATCCCTACCAAATATTTACACATTCTAATATTTGGTGCTGTTGGTTTGTATTATCATAGAGCTTAGCAATTGTAATTATGCACCAAGACTTTACTGGGTCTTGTGTAGACACAAAGCAAAAAGAAAGCCCCTGCCCCAAAGAGGTTCTCTAAATATAAAAGGAAACAGATAGATACAGATGGACAGGAGGGTTTTCTGAAGTGTATCTATTTATGGGCTTCCTTTTGATGCTTATCTCTGTATCTGAGTATTTGAGTATTCACTGATACAGCATTCCAGTTTGCTAATTTTTCATGTCCTTTTTTTAATGAACTATAACCATTTCCAGCTCGATTTTAACAAAGTTATGATCCAGGAATTACCACTACAGCAGAGAAAGGCATCATAGATTCTGTGGTCAAACATGTGTATGGAATCAGGGGAGCATATGACCCTTCCGTAGTAACTCTGATTAATAAGCATCAAAAATTGGGACATTTAACAGCACAAGGCCATATCCTCAAGCTAATGTAAATCAGCGGGCACGTCTACACGAGATGCATTATTGCACATTAGCTTACTTTAGTGTGCAGTATGGGCACATGCCTACATGTATGTACCCTTACTGCACATCAAAAATAGTTAATCGCACCTAAATTTGATACCTACATTTGCAGGTATCAAATTTAGGCACAATTAGTTAAAGCACGTTAACACATGTGTAGATGCAACACAGCACTAGTGCCGGTGCTGGGTCTGCCTAGCCACTAGAGGCCTGCCCCGAGTCCAGCTCCAGAGCTCCTGGCTGGGCACCTCTCCTGCCCCAGGGCTGGACTGTTCTGTGGCAGGCCTTTGCTGCAGGCTATAAAAGCCTCCAACCATTTTGTGCCCTGGGGCACACAAACCAGGAGTCTGGAGGAACCTGTTCCTTCCCCAGGAACACTTCAGGCCCTATGTGTCCCCCTGGACAGGACATAGGATATCTCTGCCAGTCCTATCCCCTAGCTAGAGCTGCTGCTTGGCAACATGTGAGTGTTGTAAAGGGCTGCAGCTTGCTGCATCCCCTGCCCAGTCCCAACATCTCTCCAAGCTGCTGCTTGGATTCCTCTGGTAGCAGGGACAGCACCTGCTCTGTGATGCTGCTCACCCCCAGCAGTGTCTCCTGTGTTTGCAGGTGCTGGGCACATTTACTTCTGCCACATGCCTCTCGGTCCCTGGCCGAGCGCCTCTGCTGAGAACTGCTGAGCACTGTCCAGGGCCGACCATGCAGGAACAGCTTCACAGGGTCCCAGAGAGGCAACACGGGAGTCACCACCATCTCCTCCCCATCCTCCCCATCAAGAACCAGCCCGACCCATGCGCGCATGCCTGAGCCTTCCACCCAAAGCCCCAACAGGAACCAGGGGGAGGTTGGAGACCTTGTGGCCTTCTGGGGGCATGTAGAGGTCCAGAGTCAGTTCACATATGGTAGGTATTCAAACACTCATGTTTATGAGACCCTGTCAGGTGGGTTGCGGGAGTGAGGGCACTTGCGGATGGCACAGCAGTGCTACATAAAGATCAAAGCTTTGCAGGCATAACGGTGACCGACCATAATCATTGGTCCAGTCACAACCGCAAGATCATGTCCTTTATGCAGGAGCCCTAGGACCAAGGCTTCAACTCTGCATTGTTTACCAGTGGGAGGAGCCTGGCCAAGCCTGGGTCACTGTACCTGGCCCTTTTGGGGTGACATCTCCTCAGAGGTAGGGTCCTCACATGTTTAGCACCCACCCTGCTTACCTCTCCTGCTGCTTCATCCAGTAGCAGATTGGGGAGACCTGGCCAGTGGCTGCCTCACCAGCTCCACACCCTCAGACTTCACCATGAGAAGTGGCTGGCCATGACACAAAGAGCTCATTGTGCCCTGCCTGGGGAACATGCAGCAGGAACAAGCTTGGGCATAGTGGCAGTGTGTGTGTGTGTGGGGGGGGGGGGGGGGGGAACCAAGAACAAGAGAAGCTGCGGGGTGTGGGGGGGACCCAGCCTGCCCCTCACCCCAGTTGTCCAGAATCCCTGCTTGCCCTGAGCTCAGGTGTTGGCAGTGCAGCAGAGTGGTTGGCCTACAGGGAGAGAGGAGAGGGAACAGAGTCTGGAGATGAATAAGCAGGTGATACTAGCAGCCTGGCCTGTCCCACCCTGGGAACGGTGCAGGGGAGACAGGCTGCCTGCGGCCAGCACCCAGTGGGCCACTGGCCCCAGGAGAGCAAGGGGGAATGGGAGGCTTGGGTGGCAGCCACCTGGATCCACATCTTCCTGGCTGACTTAGCTTGGTTCCTGGGTATGCATGTATGGCTGACCACCAATCTGAAGCCGGGCAGCATACAGCCCCTGGTGCAGAGCATCCTATCTATGAAATGTTGTAAACTCCCACAAAAGTCTTTTGCCTCTGCAAGGCCAACATCTGGATGTGGGGGAGAGTCCACTAGCCTCAGTGGGGATGTAGGTCTGGATCACCACAACCCAGTGCTGGAGCCCTTTGCATGGGCCAGCTGCGCCAGCAGTGCACTCAAGACAGGAACCTTCTGCTCCAGCACTTGGTGGGGGTGGCAGAGAAGTGGGAGTCATGGGCAGAGGCCTGGTTGTAGTAGGACCTATCCCACCAGGAGTTGTGGTTCCAGGAAGACATCACCTGGGAGGAGACACAGGACTGGGTCTGGATGGGGGTCCTGGAGCAGGACTGCATATTGATGCTCCAGCAGCAGGTGGGCCTCCAGGCCTGGGCAGTGGAGGCTGAGGATGCCAATTGCTGGGCCCTAGACACTCTCTTGGCCCTGGTGGTTGTGTCTATGCCCCCTACTGCCCAGCCTCTGCCTATGGCTCCACAGGGCCTCTGGGTCCCACCTCCCACCCTGCAATGGCTTCCCACATGTGCCTGGGAGGAGGTCCTCTAGTGCCTCCTGCCTGCTGGAGCCCCTGGCATGGTCCCCACCCTAAGCCCCTTGCCACCTGCCTATGCCCAGCTCCACCACTCGTCCCAAGGCCCCATGCCTGAAGACCTGGAGGTGCCAGGTGTGGCACCAGAAGGGGATGCTGGCTCTTGACTTGGGCAAGCAGAGGCAGGGAGCGACTCACCATTGAAAAGCGCTGTCCAGTGTTGGCTGTGAACACAGCCACTGCCCATTATGGTCACCACAGCCCCCAGATGTACAGAGGGACAGCCTGAGGCCAGGGCGCTGGGCACTTGGACATGGTGCAAGTGGGCTGCACAGCAGGTCCTTTAATCTTGCAGGTTCCCCTGCATCTCTGCCCCGCATGCCTGCCCCCTCCCCACATTGGCAGAGGGCCCCACTTACTTGCTCCTGATTGGCAGGAAAGTAAAAACCCCAGTTTTAATATGGTCCATTTTTGCCTCCTGGTGAGTCAGGAGTAACCAGCAGGGCCACCAGGGACCCTCAGCCAGTCATAGTGGGGGGAAGGGGTGCATTTGAAAACCTGCAAGCTTAAAACAACTGCTGTGAAGCCCAGTGCCTCCATCAATTTAGTAGGTCCCTAGAAATAAGGAATATCAGTTCCCAGTTAAGTAGATTTAAAAAACCAGACCCTGGAAGCCCAATGAACAGAAGTGGCATATTGAAAACCTTTAACTTTAAGATAGGCAGAGAGTTCCAAAACTAGGCAATACTATGGATAAAGGCATGGGGATGAATCAAAGAATGTAAAGTGTTTGCATTTTCAAAGCACTGTTGGATTTCTTTAATAGCAACATGGTAAAGGAACAGATTGAATTGTTGTAAACAGTGTGGTAAACCAGGAACATCATTATTGTCTCTTTTTCATCATCTGACCTAACGCTATTGGCTTTTACTTATACAGAGCCTTTAAATAAGGATGACCACAAAACACTTTACAAAGTAAAGTGAGTGTATGTGTGAATGGGTGAGGGTGATGTGGGGAGAGAGGTTGGGGGAATGGAAATGAATTGACTTCTTAAGTAGAATATAGCAGCTGTTTAGTAGCTCAGAAAGCCACTGTTTAAAAAAAAAAAGAAATGAAAAAGAAAACTTTATCAATCAAAGCATCCTGAAGAATTAGAAGTAGCTAAAATCATTTAACAGTTAGAATCTGGGCAGGCTATTGGTGTTAACATTGCTTCTGTTTGGAAAGGTGTGCTGCTCTCCTTAATGACCACAACTCAACCAAAGGCAACACTTCCAGCAGCAGTGACCCCTCTGACCATGCCTGGGGCACTGGTTAAGCACTTAAGGTGGAAGAAAAGTGCTAGCAGCTGAATACCTAAGGATATGACTTGCAGCATCTGGGTTTACCTTGCAGGGGTCCTATTTGAGTACTGACCAAGCCTGACCTTTCTTGTCTTATGATACTGAACTAGATCAGAGCCCAAGGTGGTATGGCTGCAGGCCATTGCTACTAATGCCCTCGAGCAACTGGCGTTCTCCTGTTTTTCCTTAGATATGTTGTCTCTTTGAAGTATTCCCTCACTTTTAACTTACAGTAGTGCGTGCTTTCATCTGGTCTCTACAGAAACTAACTATGAAAAGATTAAAAAACCTGCCAGTATCATATTTTTTAGAGAAAGGTAATCTTTAATTTTATCTAGAAAAATAATGTTGTTGTCTATACTAAAATGGGCAGATATAACATCAGAAAACAAACACGATAGTAAGTATTTCTCTTCTTAGCAGCTTTATTTTTCTGTAAATTCACACCTAATCTACATTTTTTTTTTACTACTGCAGTTCTTGTCATCCCAAATTGTTAGCTGTCCTATTTTCCTAAGATTGTTTTTGGCACTTACATTTCTGTTATTCACAGATGTGGTCTTTAAACAAGCTAGTTCGAGATGCGTTGCTAAATATTCCCTGTGACAAACAATAACATGGTTTCATTAAAAAAAAAAAAAAAAAAGATTTAGTTCTCATTCCTACCAGTTTCTAATTAACCTTTGAGAACTCAGAGCACAAAAAAAATTGATTGCTCTTTATGAAAAAGATAAGCATTTTTTCTACATGTATTGACTTGGAAACTTTATAACTATATAGCAAGCTTTCTTGGTAGATTATACAGGTCATTTTCATACCTACTAAGTATCACCCTGTTGCACTAAAATGTACTGTTCTACATCTCTGTGTTTTAAACTTTTACAGTATTGTGTTGCTCACCAAAGCCACAGGATAAGTTAGTAAACAGTTAACTGGAGGTATAGATTTTTAAGGAGGTCAAAGAAGGTTGTTTTCCCTTGCAAGTGCTTTCTCCCATGCTGACCCTACAAACAAACCCTACCGTGCTTAGAAACCTCTCAACAGCTGTGCACGATGGCCTCTATTTATTATAATTATCATCTCAGCATCACCTTGTGCTCCCTTATCTACCATATTTTCTGAGATAACAAAATAAGATGTGCACTTTGTGTTTGGAAAGCTGAAAGTAAAAACAAAAAAGATTTTTCCATGGCTGACTGCGTAACATAGAGTAACTCTTTTATGGAAACTTAGGACTCCTATACACGTGATGGATTTCTGCTCTGACTCATGCTAATTAGCATGTGTTGGAGCAGATTTGATTAATTGAGTCTGCTGCGAGTCTGCTGCAGCATGCTAATTAGCACGCTCAAAGCAGCCTCAATGTCACATGTA
Source organism: Alligator sinensis (assembly GCF_000455745.1). Taxonomy (NCBI): domain Eukaryota; kingdom Metazoa; phylum Chordata; order Crocodylia; family Alligatoridae; genus Alligator; species Alligator sinensis. The sequence goes on along the minus strand of NW_005842030.1, from coordinate 2,463,289 downwards.
TTCAGCAAACTCCGCATTTCAAAATGGGTGGGGGCGCTTTGAATGTAGCATCAGACTTAGCTGATTGAGGTCAAACAGGTTTATGGAACTTCTGTCACAGGCCCCTCCCTGGTTTATGTTAAATCAGAGTTCTACAGCATCCCAGCATGCTTTGCAGCCATGGGCTGGGCTGTGTTACCTGCTCCAGAGAGCAGGGCTGGCCCTGCCCTTCTGCTCGCTAGTTGGATCAAGAGCGAGGGGCATGGCAGGATGCCAGCCTGGCATGTCCTGCTAAAATGAAAGGGACAGGGAGGGGGTTTATTCCCCACTCTACCGCCAAGGGGACCCCATCTGGGGTCTGCTTGGAAGGTGTGTAGCAGCCCTTCAGGCTTTCCCCGCTCACCACCGTTGGATTGATGGGGGCTGTGGCCAACCCTGGCAGCAACCTGAAGTGAATGGGGAGATGGAGAGGGGTTTAATTACCCCCTCCCTCCCTCCCTTCCTTCCTCCCCTGTCCCACTAGCCCAGACCCCAGCCAGTGCAGCAGCCCCTGCCAGACATTTCACCCCACTTATGGCTCAAGTGGCAGAAAACATGGCCAACCCTGGCAGCAGGCTGAAGCAAACCCCAATTGCTTCAGGCTGCTGCTGGGGCTGTCTGCACCCCACACCATTCCAGCAGTGAGCCAGGGGCTGAGATATGCCTGGCAGCGGCTGCTTCCCCCTCCAGGCACACCCCAACTGGGGACTGTGCAGACCAGGGTAGGGGTATAAAGCCCTCCCCAATCATACTCAGCCTGCTGGGGTCTGGGCACACCCCCCCCCCCCCCCCTT
>NW_005842030.1:2461070-2462467 GCF_000455745.1 Alligator sinensis | reverse complement strand
CCCCCACCCTTAGCTCAGCTTCCCTCCAACCCAGGGCTCACTCTAGTGCCCTTCAGCTTCTGGCCTGAGCCACTGCAGGCATGTGGCTGCATTTCCAGAATCAAAAGTGAATGTCTGTTCACTTGCTTGCCGGTTCAATCTATGCAGGTTAGTCTCACCTGCAAAGATTGAGTTGATTCACGCTTGGGCTTTTTGAATGTCCATCCTTAGCCATAGTGTTCAAGAAGTGTGGTACCCAAGAAAAAGTCTGGGTGAGGTAGCAGTGCATCAACAAGGCTAGGCCCCAGGCCTTGCAAGGGCAGTAGTAAGACTGTAACTTCTTTATTGTAAATAGTTCTTTATAGGGTAAGTTCCTATAAATAATAAATTGTTGCTTCCACACCACAATATATACTGCAGACTTCATCCAGCAGCTCACTTGAAATGAGCTAGCTCAAAGTAGGCAACACTGGACTCCGCTCTTGGTATTCGCAGCCTCAGGAAGAAGTGACAGCCCTCTTGGCTGCCATGAGTCACAGCACCTGCTTACTTCTATGCCCCCTTCTTCTATTTCAGCAAAGAATAATCAGCTTCCATGCTTAAGATATACATCCCAATACTGGAGGATTGATTTTTTAGGGGGAAAGGTGTGTGTGGTAGGCAAATAACTATGGTATTTGTTGTAGTCCTTTTGTTTATCATGTTTCTTATTCAGGTATTTGGGGTAGGTTTTGGCATGGGAGAGTAAGCAGGTTGTGCTCAGCATTTAGCACAGACGTGATTCACAGTAGGGGGTATCTAGACTGTTCCACTGACCGGTGAAGCTGTACAGGGTAACACAACATTATAGTCATGGGGCAGGTAAGGGTGACTATTACTAATGTCCCACTACTGATACCATGGAGGTGTTTTCAGACGGGATGAAGTTGCAACTGTGACTGTGCCCCATTGCACTTTGTCATCAGCAGACAGTGGAAGCTCTGGCTCACGGTTTACTTGGAAAAGGCTCCATGTTATAGAGTTGTCTTGTATTCTAATAGGAATGTTTTTAAAAATCATTGGTTCAGGTAGGCATAATATTCTCTCTCCCTAGGGCAGTTTCTAATTAAACTTGGAATGTCTTTTTTAATTTGATTTTTCTGGGAGGCTATTCCAAATTCACTCTTTTTTTCACTATTTCATCCTTTGTATTCTCTTATGGTTTTTCCCCATTAAAATACTGCATGTAAAGATTTCCTTTGGAAGACCATGCAAGGAATTATAATGCTGAGTGAGTCACTGATGCATGACACATAAGCCACAGTTACTTGCTCCCTCCTGAAAAAAGGGGAGGGGAGAGGTTGGGGGAAGCAGCAGCAGTGTGTTTTGTAAGAGTGAGTTTCTTAAGTGATAGAAAATTCAACAGCTCTTTGGGTTCA
>NW_005842030.1:2459676-2461060 GCF_000455745.1 Alligator sinensis | reverse complement strand
TTCAGCAGGCCTAGGGGCAGTCTTTGTTAGTTTTAGATTGTAAACAATATAGTTTCAAAGTAGGTCAGCCATCATTTGTTCAGTGTAATTTATTTTCCCAATCGCTTTCTACTTCTTATATTTGCTCCATTTTTCATTGGCAGAAGGTCAATTTTTAATAGTTAAATCCTTAAACCTAGACTTTTGAAGCAGCAGGCATGTTGCTCTCAAAAAACCCCAAGAGAAATGCTTAAAACTTAGTGATTTTCTTCCTTATGTTGAAAGCAAATACCTATTATACTCTCCCCAACTCCCCCATTTTCACTTGAATTTTTCAGATTAAAAAAAAAAAGCCAAAGCCCATCATACTCTTCAGGACATTGTTAGAAATGGCAGAGGGAGAAAATAGAATATTTAACCTTAAAATCCCTTAAGAAAGCAAATGCTTGAAGAAAAATATTTCTGGAATTCATAGGGAAGGCAGGAAATTGTTAATGATGTGGAAAGAAAAGCCAATAGAGTCTATGTAGATTATGAAGCTTTTCCGTCTTGGTCCAAAGTGAGCAGAAGCCAATTTGAGGTTTTTAATTGACCTCATTACTCCTTAATAAAGAAAAAGGAATAGCAAATATTTATGAATCTCAAAAAATATATCTACTAATATTGAAAAATCATTGTATAGCATCATGGGAACAAGCAGGATGAACTAGCGCTCCTGCTTGCACAAAACACCTATGACTTAGTAGGGCTAACGGAAACCTGGTGGGATTCGTCCCATGACTGGGCGGTACATATTGAGGGTTATAGATTGTACAGAAAGGACAGGGTGAGGAAGAAAGGGGGAGGGGTTGCACTCTATGTCAATGAGCAATATACATCAACCCTCATCAAGATGGAATCGAAGGATGAGGAAGTAGAAGGATTGTGGGTTAGGCTACATGGGGGGCAAGGAGAAAGGGATTTGATGGTAGGGGTCTGCTAGAGACCCCCACACCAAGGGGAAGAAACAGACTCGGGACTCCTGAGGCAGCTCTCGGAGACCATAAAAGCTAAAGAGGCGGTAGTTATGGGGGACCTAAACTACCCAGACATCTGCTGGGAGACACAGACGGCAAAGTCCCACTGTTCACGCAGGTTTCTAACCTGTGTACAGGACCTCCACCTGACACAGGAGGTACACGGTCCCACTAGAGGGAATGCCATTCTGGATCTGGTATTGGCAACAGGGGATGACACGGTAGGGGACCTACAGATCGGTAGCTATCTGGAGGACAGTGATCACCTAATAATAGAATTCACCATAAGACGTCGAGTGGGTAAGGTAACTAGTAGGGTGAAAGTGCTAGACTTTAGGAAAGCTGATTTCAATGAACTCAGGCGATTAGTCAAGGACGCACTGCAGAGT
>NW_005842030.1:2433597-2457813 GCF_000455745.1 Alligator sinensis | reverse complement strand
CTTTCCTGCCTATGCAGGGGGTCGGACTCGATGATCTGTTGAGGTCCCTTCTGACCCTAACTTCTATGAATCTATGAATCTATGTGCATGGGACTGATTCTTCTTTCTCACACAGTATTATAAATCAGGGATGACTGCTGAACTGTACAAGCTAACCAGGATGAAGCTGATATAAGGAACGGGTGCAGTCCTCTGTATATATTGAGAAGACTAGATCTCATGTGCGCAACCACTAGGCAGAAGTGTACACATGCTGACAGTCCTTAAAACTCACCACCTATTTTAGATAAGTTAATTCTGCAAACTCAGAGGTGAATTAATCTGTTTATCTAAGGCAAATTGGCAAGGTTTACAGTAAACATCATAGTAGTAAAGAGATTAGGTTCTCAGGTTTGGCACTACTCCATTACACTTTTAAATGGAGAAGGATATTTTCATTGGACATAAAGATTGAACAATTACATATCCCCACCTCCAACCCCAAATTATCAGTTTCTGTTAGTGAGCATATTTGCTCTGACAAGATGTTTCCCTCTCTTTGGTATATAAACTGGAGCGGTAGGACAGGGCCAAAGAGAGTCCCACCTTCCCTTCCCTCAAGGCAAAGAAATGTTATTGGACGGTTTCTAGTCTGGATCAGCCATAAATTGCAGTATTGCACCCTGCAAAGCACAGTGTATGTATTATCCTGCACTTACCCTACATATTCTTTACCTTTAATCCTCTAATGTTTCCCTTTTCTCTGCATCCATTATGATCTGTAGCTTTATTCTGTGGTTGCTTTGGGTTTTTTTTATTTTTTTTTTGTTTTTTGAGATTTTTCTTTTTTGTTCTGAAAACAATGATTCATTTAAACCACAAATTGTCATCAGGAAGGTTTCTCAGATTTAGAATGGAGCCAAGGAAGAGACTCCACCTTAGATGAGTCAGTAGACAGTGTACTCCCCATGGAAATTAGAAGCTCTACCACAGCAAAAAAACAGGAACAGTCCCTCAACCTTTTTCACTAGATTTCTCAAATGTTCTGGCTTTCTGGCTAGCACCAAGGTCCAGCAGGACCTTGCCTTTGGTCAGGCAGTACCACATACAAACAAGGATAAGGATTAGCCGTTTAGAGGTTCAGTGGTGACCGTCACAGTCTAAACTTCTTTTGATCTGCACTTATGAGGCAAATGTAGTCTCCCCAGAGAGAAGACTTGCTGCCCATCTCATTTGTAGAATCGACGGTAGGTCCGAAATGCTGGGTGTGTCTGCACATGTTCTTTGATGTGCAATAGTCTACTCTACTGCGCATTAAAAGCGCATGTCAAAAACTGCGCTAATATGCTAAGGTACAGTAGAATAGGCTACTGCACTTTAAGCATCACCTAAAAAGCATGTGCTTGTGCTACTGTGCATTAGCACAGCCTAATGCACATTTATTTAGTATGTCATATTGGAAGTACTAAATGTAACGCTCATTAGTAAAAACACATTAATGCACGTATAGACATGCCCACTGACAAGCAAGGGCAGGAGACCCAACAACCTTGAAGTTTCACTCAACTGAGGTCCTATAGTCAAGTGACTAACCCAAGATTGGAAAGTGAACATAGCTTGCAGGGAATAGTTGGCAAAGGGAGGTCTCTGAAACTCATAGATTTTTAATGCCAGAAAAGGACCATTTTGATCACCCAATGTGCTGTTTTAATATGTTTTGCAGGAATCCCTGTAGGGAACTTCTCGTAGAGCCCAAGATTGAGTGTAAAGGTACTGTCCCCAGGTAGGAACCTCAGCAGTATTGATTATTGGTAAAGAGTACAGTAGCGTAACATAATATCAGTGACATAACATAAGATATGTAACATAATATTAGTGTAATCTGCCTTTAGACAAGTGTGAATGTAGAGGTGCATACACTGTACTGACTTATGCTGGTTTAAGTCACTGTACTCCAGGATGAAGTTACTTCTTGGAAAGTCAGGAGTAACTGCACATCAGTGTTTGGAGTGCTAATCAACTTTATTTCAGTGTACCCATTTGCTCAATACAAACAGGCTTTCCAGCTCTTATTCCCTCCCACAGAAATATACATATACTCTGGGCAGCTTTCATGTGAGGTGTGTTTCAGCCTGCTGTAACACTTTTTTTTATCCCAAATCAGTGTACAAACCAATTTGTTACGTGTCATAAATATGCCATGTGTCTGCACCCAGAGTACACTTGAAATCAATTTAGACCTCATCAAAGGGGAAGTTTCTAGCCTTGTTCCAAAGGGTTCAGTATTAGGTCCCAGGTGATCCAAGATTTTACTCAACGAAATAGAAATAAATGTAAAATGTAAAAAAAGATGGTTGGAAAGGTAAATAATGATGAAGGCAGGGCAGTGGTACAGAGTGACCTCTATCATTCTTCAAACCTAGTCTCATTCAAACAAAATGAGTTTCAACGCAGCAAAATGCAAAGTTTCACTTTTAGGAACAAAAAATATAAGGAATTCCCCAAGATGGAGGGCTGTGTCCTGAAACACAGTGGACACATCTACATGAGCGTTTACTACAGAGCTGCCTAATTAGCTCAGCAGTAAAGTCTCAGTGTCTACATGTGCGGCCCTATTAAGCTGCAGTTAACTAATTAGCTCCACCGTAGGTTAGTACCTGCAAAGTTCTTTAGTGTGCAGCAATGCACGAATAGATGATGGCAGGGCTGATTGGGCCATTTGGCTGCCTGCTGGCTAGCCCCTCACTGGAGCACCCTCATACCCAGCCAGCCCCTCTGCAGCACATTGAGCTGTGTCAGAGCAGCCCTGGGCTGGCAGGTTGACCTCCCAGACCGCCTGCCACCCAGGGCTGCTCCAACCCAGTTCAGCGTTCTACAGTCCTGGGTTCACGTGCAAGCGTGGTACCCAGGAGCAATAAACTCTGGCACGATACGTTTCATTATTGCTCTGTGCTAATAGCACGTGTAGATGCACCAAGTGACTCTGAAAAGGATATGGAGATCATATAGGACAAGCAACTCAGATACTCTCAGTGCTGTTCAAAAACATGTTATTCAGATGTCTGAACAGAGGGAACAGAATAAGAGTATGTAGGTGTTATTTTCTTTCTAACTAGAATTGTAGATACTAGAAAACTGCGTAGATTTTTGGTATTGTAGTTAAAATGGTTATTGAAAAATAGGAGAGGGGTTGGAAAAGAACCACAAAAATGACTCAGGGACTGTAGGAAATGTTTTGCAGTGGGAGAGTTAAAGAGCTCAATCTTTTTTTTTTCTTACCGGAAAGACAACTCAAAGGTGGTTTGATTATAGACTATCAATTCCTCCACAGAGAGCAACCAGTAGGGTATGAAAGGACTGTTTGAGCTAATGGAGGAAGACCTAATAGGAACCAGTGACTAGAAGATGATGCTAGTCAAATTTAAATGACAACATAGGCACAATTTTCTCCCAATGAAAGTGATCAGTCACTGAAAGAAATAACTCAGCAGTGCTTATTGATGTGTTTGAGGCCAGACTGGATGCCTTCCTGGAAGGCATGAGTTAATCAAACATGGGATATTTGGCCCAGTGAAGGAGTTGCTGGGTGAAATTTAACAGCCTGTGATGCAGGGCTTCAATCCAAAGCTCATTTTTGGTTTTAAATGCTATGAAAATGTGAATTATTTCCTGATTGATGCATACATTGGCTGCATCTCAAGCAGTTTCATTGTGAAGACAGCTAAGCTTCCTGGTAAGTAGGGAGACAAGACTTGCACCTTGTTCATAAAGAGGAACTTTACAGCTTCTGGGGAGAGCAGGTATTTGGGGGACTTTACTTCCTGGCCTCATCTCATTCACATTGTAATCATAGTCATAGGAGGACCAGTAATTCTGAGACCAAAGCAGCATCCGCACTGTTCCAGCAGGGGACTGGCTCAGGTTTGCTCCTTCAGTAGTGAATTGTGGCCTCTTTAGCTTCTATTCTGTATTGTTTGCACAGTGGCGTCTGTCATTGTCTTTCCCAAATGAAACGCCAAATTAACTTTGCAGTGACTGTATAAAGATGGCTGTGCCTTTTGTGTTTCTGCTTATTTAATTGTTTCAAAGCTCTTTGACATGTCATTAGCATGGTATAAATTAATAGGCTGAGATGAATAGAACTTGCTACAGAAAATGGAGATCCATAAGCTCCTGCAGACCAGGTCATTAAAGCCTTTGCATCTGAATTGTTCCAGAGTTGTTTTCACTGCACCTGTTTTGGTGGTGCATCTTGAACACTAATCTTGTTGTTTATTTGCAGTCCTGCTGCTTCTTTTATAGAGCTATTAATTACAAATGGAAACATCTTGGATGCAAATGTGTAATTAGTGACACCTACTCCTGCAGGCTAAAACCACTCTATGGATTCCCTTGAATAAAGGAGGAAAAATGTTGGACAAATTTCAAGAGGACAGGACTGAGGTGGTGGTAGAGTTTGCATTATTATAATGCCTAGGAATCCTAGGCAAGGATCAAGACTCCATTAGTTTTAGTTTTCAATATGGACAGGTACAGACATTATACTTTTACTAGTATAAGTGATAGGAAGCCAGTTTATACCTGCAACAGAATAGCAGTTTGGCAGACAGAGCTGATCCATACTCATAACAGAACAGATTACACGTAGGTTTAAAAATGGTGGGATCCAGTCTAAGATTTGCGCCCCGCCATGACCACCGCCACCACCAAAGGGCAGATACCTGTTCTGTTCAGTGCTGATTTAAATTACTCTGCTTACCGAAAACTGCGTGACTTAGATAAATTCTGCCTCAGGATTTTGCTCATCCTGTTAGACAGGATGAGCAAAATGGGCAAACGGGATGAGAGCAGTTGTAAAATGAACTGAGGGTGGGTGAAAAACAGTCTTGTCTACCTACTTCCTGAACCGGTAGGGAAGGCTATTAATGATTTGTAGGCGTAATGGTGAAGAGCAGGTAAATAGGAGGCTTTTGATGCAGAGGAGAAAAGGACATAGAGTAGTTTCTTAACACATATAGGAGCTGATTAAGCTACCTGGGTTATGAGAGGTAATGCATTTGTTAATTCTTTCCTGTATTTCTTCGTTGCAACTTTAGAACATCAGTAGTTCTTGTATAACCTATATGCTAAACTGATTATGAAAAACATAGTCTCTTCTTGCTTCTTATAAAAGATTTAACAGCAGTTCTGCAAGGGAAGTCACGTATTGCTGAGGATTCATTAGTTTACAAAATATGTTACTCTATGCTTACTCAGATACCCTGAAGTATTTTAACAAACTAAATATAACCAAGCCACACTTGTCAAAGAAAAGTAAGTATTTTGATATAGTTTCCTGGTTTGGTTTTGTTTTTTCATGTGTGCCTATGCTTAGGATTTGATTCAAAGCTGGGCAACCTTTCCAGTGGTGTCAGTGGACATTGTGATGATCTAGCTCTCTTCTAATTTGTAAAGGATGATTACCTATAATGAATCTCACAGTCACTAATGGAAAACAGAGAGGGTCTCTTTTACAGAACAATTCTGTTAAACTCCAAATAATATAGATTATTTGGTCCCAGATGTCTCTTATGATGTGTGAGCAGAGTGAGTGGATCAATAAGGGCCTTAAAGGCAAAGGCAAGGAGGAGGCTTTTGATGCACTGGAGAGGAGGGCACAGCAAGTTCTTAACTCAAATAGGAGTTGATTGAATGACCTCCATTATCGGCTTATCTGAGGTTCCTACTGCTACTGTAATATAAATAATTACGGTCTAGCTGAGAATGTTCTAGCTAATTAGGGTCTAGCTGAGAAATTATTTTTTTTATCAACAAAGGGTATTTATTTTCTTGACCAAAAACTGTATTTTTGTGGAAAATGTTCTTTACCAATAATGCTTTCTGTTTTAAAAGAATATTCACTGAAGAGGGAGAATTTCAGTAAAGAAATTGTTTTCTTCTTTTAATTAAAACCATTTTTCTCACTGAAACAGATTTTGAGAACTGAACGTTTTTGGTTTTAGATTTTCACTTAAAATATGTGTGAGAAACGGGAAAGGATCACATTCAAAGACCTATACAAAATGAATATGTTCCAAGTAGCTCTCTAAATAATAATAATTAGGATCAATAGGTTTTGACCAATGTATTCCCTAGAACTTGGCCAAGACTTCATCCTAGTTTTGTATGGCCTAACAAAGTCTAGCCAACTTCTCTATAGCTTGACTTCCCTTACACACAGAGCAGAGACCTTCTTGTATTGCTTGCCTGGTCTTGAACAACTGTGCAAGAATTTTCCTCTTAATTTTATAAATACCAAGATACTTCTTTTCTCCAAAGCATTGTATATCCATTGGAATTCTTGGGTGGGAGGGATGTGGGGGCAGGAAGAAATCTGTAACACAACATATTTTTTCATAGCCAATAGAAAATGTATTGCATTTAATTTTTTTGGTATTTGGGATATTTATCTTCACTGCAGAAGAGCAGTAATCTATTATAATAAAATCCTGTGTCTGTTATAATCTAAGTGCATTGTATTGAGGAGTTGCAGAGCACAACACTGAAAACAAATGAGATATGATATTCACTAAGTGCAATTGGAAAAAAAAAACAACCCTCCTTCTCATTACAGCCTGATCATATAATGGTGCTATGTTCATGCTCAAATTCTTGTTGACAGGAGGTTTTGCCAATAGTCAGTAAACAGATGATACGCCCCTGCACATAAACAATGAGAACTTTCATGTCCATTTGCTCTCTGCTATTTTTCTATTTTTTGCTCAGTATGATTTTTATATTTGTCCTTCTAAAAAGTTTGAATTTAAAATAAGTAGAGCTTGAAAGGGTTAGAGGAGGTAGAAAGGAAAGTCTACAGTAGAGAACAAGAGTGAGATTAAAGAGCCCTAGGTTGATAGCCTCATCTTAGTATCAACATTGTTGCATTCACTTCAAAACAGCTTTGACAATATATGCCAGCTGAGGATAGGACCTGTAGGTTCTGTTTCCATATATGCAGTAGATTTAGGGTATGTGCACATGTTACACTTAGATCGACCTAACTAGGCTTCTGGGAAGTTAATTTGGGAAAAAATAGCCAGCCGCATCCAAATGAGTTCATCTGAGGAGGCAAAATAAATTAGATCTGGAATGGGTTACCCCAATTTATTAAACATCGGCACATGTTCAGAGTGCAACCCCAGGCCTGGGAAAGCCGAGCTGCTCACCCCAGCCTTGGGTTTGTGTTCTTCCTACTACCCCCCTTCCTTGGAACTTATCCACCAGTCTGCCCCCTTCAGATCTTGCCTGCTGCCCGCCTTCACCCCATGTTACTTAGATCTGGCTCCTGAGGTGGCTCCTGGCACCAGAAACATGTACAAGCCACTCCTTATTGATGCTCATGCAGCTTAAAGTAAGCCACATGATCTTAGATCAGATGCAGCAGACATCTGCACATACTCTTATTGTGTGACTTAGGCCTAATTGCCACCACCTTAATACCACTGCATTTAGGGCAGAATTTTGATGTTTGGTGGAGGAATAGCTCTTTGCATTAGGATTTATTCTTCCACAAGGACTCATTTTGTTGACCTTCTGAAAATGCTTGATAGGATCAACCTCTGTGAGCATGCCTGAGCTTCCCAAACGATTGTAGTGCAGACCAACTGTGCATGAAATAAGCACTGTGCATGCTCCAATCCAGGGCTACTTCACCAAGAGCACTGCTGGCTGGGGTGAGTCCAAGCACTAAGTTGCTGTGTGTTATGTGCTCTCAGTGACTCCCCAGGCTGACATCAGGCAACACAGAGGAAGTTGCCTTCCTGTTTTCATGATGGAGGAACAAGGGCCAGGGTGGGATGAAGAAAAGGAGTATATTGGGATAGGGGTATGTGATACTGTTCTGCAAAAGGCAGAAAAACTATGATGGGTAGTTGGAGGAGGGGCCTGTGACTGGCTGGGTATGAAGACCGGGAAGGGCAAAGGAGAGACAGTTAACTTGTGAAGACAGTTGCCAGGACATGACTTTTAAGGAACTGTACAATGGTGGGCAAGTTGCATAAATCAAGCTTTCCCTATATTTACATACTGTGCTCCTTTATTTTCTGGGATCCTAATTTGAGACCCAAGGTGGGAGGTACACTCAGAACTGGTCAATAAGAGCTGTAGTTAAATACAGAAAATTGTTACAGGCTACAAATTCTGAAAGATCTGGTCAACCATAAGTCAGTCACCTAAAATTATAATAACTGAGTGCTTCAGTTTATCATTGGGAAAATGGTATGCTTTCATTTCACTGGGTTTATTTGAAGACAAGTGCGGAAGAGCACACACCAACTGCTGAAGCTTCCTTAGCCTGACGAAGGGTTTTTGAACCCGAAAGCTTGCTTAATAACTATTCTCCAACCATTTGGGTTGGTCTAATAAAAGATATCAAATTCACCCAAGGAACCTTGTCTGCTTAATAATAGTGAAACACTTGGATATTGCAAGGATGGGTTCCATAGGAGACCCAAGGAAGAGATTAATATTTCTGTCCTGTCAGCAGGGTTTTTGTAGTGTGCACTAGGCAGTGGAGCCACATGTTCAACAGCAAGGATGGGACAAAATATTATCTGATATCTGTTCACCCTGAGTGCTGACTGAGAGACAATTTCTGAGGAAAAGTAGGATTTGATCATGTAATTAGTGATCGTATCATAATGCATATCCACAACGCTGTTTGGCACTCAGGTTCTGCTGGAAAATGTAATTCTGTCATTTCTTAATTTAAGTGCTCAAATTTGTAACTTTTATATTGTGCTTTTTATGTATTTTATGTGTAATTGTAATTATACTGTAGTAATATTGCCATTATCGTATTACAGTACTGAATTTATGATTTTTAAAAAAATCTGTAATTACTACTCATGCATCTACCTGAAGGTCTCCTGTAGAACTGAAGTACTTATTATCACCCCTTTAGTTCTACATTTAACATAATGATTCTCAATTGGGGTGATGCAGGACACTTTCAGGGGTGTCACCCTACCCCACCTCCCAGGTCAACGTGCCCTATTGCACTGTTTCCAGGAGACATGAAACGGTGCTAGACTGGGGATCAGCTGTAGCAATTCTGGGGGACAGAATACTGCTCTTATTGGGCTTAGGTTGGTGCTTGCCTCTCTTTCCTTTCCTGTAACAGGCCAAAGCTGTCTCTCTCAAGGGAGGAGCTCTCAGCTAGGGGAATTTGGGCCTTTCTCCCCCACACGCTGGGAAAGGCAGGAGGCCCTACTCTGGGAGGTTTTTCCCAAAGGGAATTTGCAACCAGGGCTTGCTACGAGGTTGTGAAGCATGGTGTGGAGCTGCACTACACTGGCTAGACCCTTCCCAGGGCAGGGATCCAGCCACCCTGCAAAGACACCTCTGTCCTGTAGGAAGAACCTCCCCTCTCCTTGTTTTACAAGGCTGTCCATTTCCTTTTATTTCTCAACCCACACTCCCTCTCCCTTCCTTCTTTATGCTGTAAATGAGCAGTGTTCACCAAGTTAGGAAAGCTTGTAATTTTATTGGGGTGTAGGTTGTAATCATGTTGGTCCAAGGGCATAGGCAGACAAGGTTCTTTGGGTGAATCTGATATCTTTTATTAGCCCAATTTAAATAGTTTGGGGGAAAAAAAACTAAGTAAGCTTTTGGGTTTGAAAACCCTTCATCAGGCTGAGGAAGTCTCTGCAGTTGGTGTGTGCTTTTCTTGGATGGAATGAAAACTAAAGAAGCCAGAGCCTGGGCTGGTCTGCATACAAGACAGGCAGTCAGTGAAGATGTCAATTGAGGAGTCGGTGGGTGCAAGACAGGCTGGGTGGCTTATAAAAATAAAAAATCCTTTATTTTAAAGTTCCTGCAGATAAGAGACCAAGCTAACCCGTGAGAAAATCAGCTCCAAACTGCAATGGAAAATTTGCATAAAAACCTGAGAACAGCTGCATATAAAATTTTCCTTCACCCTCTGATAATAAAATTATTTACAAATACATGATATGCATCAAAATGCAAGTGTCATGTTGTCTTTGTCTAATAATAGTCTGTAGCTGTATTAAAATGGTAAGAGAACAGAACCTGAGCAGGCAACCTGCAGTAGGTTATCTCTGAAAAACACGCAACTGAACAGATAAGCAAATGAGATATTTGAATGGCAGACATCTTCCCTGAGGCATGAGCTGGGCCGGACTTCACAATATGGGTATTTTTAAGGACTCTGCTGCAATTGTGTTTAACAGCTCTATATTGGTATTCTGGGGTTTGGTCCTGCATGAACATGTGTATACTTAACAGTTAAATGTCACTGAAAGCCAGAAGATTAAACCACTTCAGAGATTTCATTTGGAAACTGATTGGAAGCAACAGTTTAGCTGTGAATCAAAGGACTGGATCAAGGACTTGAGGTCAATTGCATCCTTCCCCCGTGCTGAAAGAAACCCACCACCACCACCACCAAAACAGCCTGGTGTGGGGGCCGAGGGGGGACCGAGGATCGGGAATCCTCGGGAACGCTAGCTGGGGTTGCGGCTGCGATCCCGTGACGGGCAGATGGATACTCTCTATCACCGGAGCGGAATTAGGCACAGACGAGACACGTATCAATTGGAAAAACAGAGATGGCTTTACTTACACTGTAGAGTCGTATACAGCACAGGCAAGAAGTGACTTCACACTTCAATCGTAGTTGCAACAATTCTAATCTCTAGTCGCTAATCGAGGAGCTCTTGTAGACCGGGTAGCTCGGGTCTGACTCGGGCACGCAACACGGAGGATACGTCGTAAGGCTTCGCCGACGGGGAGTCGTTGGCAGGTGATCAAGCTGCCGGAGTTCTCCAACTAGGGCGGAAACGCCCCTAACCTTTTATACGGCTAGCGAGCCAATTGCCAGCCGCCACATGGGAATAATTTAACATCGGCCAATCATGTTATGCAAATCTGCATTTCCTCGGCGGGAACTCTATCCCCGCCGGAACTCTTCACCATGCCGAGAATTCCCCTGCCTTACCGTGCCTTGTGCTGGAAAGTTCCACTGTGTCGAGGCACTAATCCAAATCAGCTCTGACACCTGGTAAGAATGTGAAAAAGGGGTAACATTTTGTCAAGTCAAAAATGTAATCTCAGCACGTGCTACAGTTATATTGCTTAAAGTGTCAGTAGGTTTGTGTAGTTAACTTAGAGACAACAGTAACAAATGAGGCAACAAATAGCTGAGAGCCAAAGCCACTAAGGCAGTTAGGCACCTGACTCCCATTGACTGATGGACCAAGTTCACTACCATAAAAAAGAGAGCTTCAGAGTAAGTAGAGTATGATTTTTCTATAAAACTAAAGAGGCAGTATAGCACATCAATAGAAATCATATGAAAGAGTTAGACGGGACCTCACACATTTTCAAGTGAGCAAAAGAGACAATAAAATTAAAGTTCCTGGCTTTTTTTGTTATTCTTTACCATTCACAGGAGCACGGAAATCACCATCCTGGACCTGGCTTGGCTTTCTTTCTGCCCTGAGTTCTGTCTCTAGTAGGATGCATCTACACATCACCCTACAGCGATGTAGCAACATACTACATTGCTGTAAGGTGCACTACGTCAACGTAGTGATCATGCGGGTCTACAGGTGATCGACAGCTATGTCACCATAGTGCCGCACTCCCCCGGTATAGTGCACCACTACAGCAACATAGCAGTGAAATCTAACTGCACTGCACGCATAGTGCAGTAACTGTTCGCTCTGCACCATGCTTTAGTACTTCCAAAAGGAAGTACAGGCAGTCCTTGGACTTACGACACAATTGGTTCCTGAAAACTGCGTCTTAAGTCGAAACGTTGTAACTCAGAACCAATTTTCTCATAAGAAACGATGTTATAAATGGGGGACTGGTTCCTGAACCAAGGCCTGATACCATATTTTCACCATAAATACCCCAGAATTTTGTACTTAATCAATTATAGATGAGTAATATAACTATATTTATGTATTTATATTGTAAATAACAATCATATTGATTCGAAAGGACTTCTTTGAGGTGACTTTGCTGGCCTTTTTGAAGGGCTCTTGGTTGGACTTTTTGAAGGGTTCTTGGCTGGAGTCTTCTCAGGAGTCCTGGCTGCAGGCTGGAGTCTGGTCTGCTTTCTTAAAGAAAGTGTCCAAGGAAGTTTGGACCGATGTTCTCTAGGGAGACAAGCGATGCGGCAAACTTATTTGCTGGCGTGGCGTTGCAATGGATCAAGTGTTGTAGAGTTGAAGCTGACGTCATAATGGTGAAACAGGGTGTCAATTTATAAACGTTGTAAGTACGAAACATAACTCAAAACCTTGTAAGATGAGGACTGCCTGTACTAAAACATGGCACCACAGAGTGACATGTAGACATGCCCATAGTGTCCAATACTAGATACTTCAGAGCAAGGCAAGAAACCCTATAAAAATCATATATGGGATTATCTGCTCCCAAGGAAGTTTCTTCCTAACCCCTCATGCTTAGAAACTGACTTAAGGTCTAAAATGTGAGGTTTTATATACATTCCCAAATGGCTTGATATTAGTGTTTTATTAACTGAGAACATCATTCTGACACCTTCCTCCAAGTTTAGGAGACCTGAGTTTCTGTGAAAGCAGGCACAGCTGGAAATCTGACTTACCTCCTACAGGCTTAGTCTATAGCTCATCTGAAAATACATCATTCATCTAGGTTCAAATTCAGAACTCCTCTTGTTTGGGTTTTCTTGTTTTTTTCTTGGCTGCTGGTATCTAAGGTTTTAATACATGTTTTATGAAAGGTTTCTCTGGGGAAAGGGTTTCCATGTCATAAAACTGTGCAGTGAAATGGAACTTGGAGTGATTGTAAGGGTGAATATTTATCAGTATGATGCCTCTGAAGTATGCTCATGCTCATCTTCTACATAGAGGTGACTGTCTCAGAACGTAGATGTGATTTTATAGCAGGACTCCAGGTCCTTGGAGAATGTCCCCTCACCATTGTTTCTGAAAGAATTACAGCCCTACCCTGAGCTGTAGAGAGTAGTTGCTTCCATTCTTCTGTTTAGTCCTATGCAGAGGAAATCAGCCCCCCTCAGCCCTCCACAAACCACTGCATCAACATCCATGATGCATCTTTGAAGCACACTGAAGGGTGGCACCTTCTTTTTAAATAAATCTAGGATTGATGCAAGTCTAGGATTAAGAGATGGGAATGTTATGATGCAGTGGATCATGGGACTGCAAGGGTCTGAAGATGGAGCAACAAAATAAAAAGGTTGATTGACTCTCTGAAGTTCCATTTGTATTGACACATTTTATGCTTCCCTTTCCTTTTATTTTTTATTGGCATCTAACCCCACCTTCTAAATAAAGCTAAGTTTGGGTTTTGAATGACACAAAGAGAAGCTTAGTTGACACTACTCTGTTATACCTGGTTTCATGTTGAGTTTATTTGAAAACTGAACATCATGTGACTTCACCTGAGATCTGGCAAAAACAGCTCCTTAGCATTTTAGAGACCTGAATGAAAGCCTAGGAAAATCAATTGGAACCTTTCCTATGGATCATAGGTTAGGTTGCATTATAGGTTTTGCTATAAAACTTGCATGGAGGAGAACAAACCACCCAAGTATAATGCCATCATTGTGATTTCGATTTTGTGGAAATGTTCGATTAGGTTTTTTAAGTAAACATGTATGAGAGATTCAATAAAAAATACCCCAGTCTTGCTACACTAAGGTAGGACAGCATGTCCGTTAATTTATAAAATAAACACTGGTTGATAAAAGCAATAAATAAACTGGAGATAATTGGTCTCTGTTTCTATCGTATTTGAACCATAAAATCCAATTTACCATTTGCTATTTCAAATTAAACTGGGGAAATGAGACTGCATGCAATCACAGCTGTTCATGTCCTGTAGCCATTGTGCATTTTGAAACTCTTTTTCCTTATCTTAAATATGACTGGTGTCTAAGAAAGACCTTTTGACAGTTGTCACTGAAATTTAAAAGTCCTTGACAACCATGTCCCTGTTTATTCCAGCAACCATTACATGGTTCAGAGAAGATTAGGTTTGGTAATATGACTTGAAAGTATGACAACTTTGTTAGGACTCTTTCAGATATCTTAATTGAGGTGCATCTCTGACCCTTTGTCACGAGCAGCTAAGATATCACTTTGTGTGTTCTTGTGTGTGTATAATTCAGATATGAATGGGTTCAAAATAAATGCATCTCTAAGTTCCTCTGAACCATTACAAAAGTTGTTCCTTGTCATAATCGAAGGTGATTGGATTGAAATCGAAGTGGTTTGGCAAATTCAATGAGTTTGTTAAACTTCACACTTCAAGGTGATTTTCTTCACAGACTTTCACAATAAAATAACCTAAGGACTCCTCCAGGTCACCTGTACCACTTATGGCCTATTAATTTTGTTCTTGGTGCCTGGCAAATGCTACTCCTTTCAGAATGCAGCATAAGATAGAGATGTTTCCTCCCATTACACACATGGATAAATTGAGACATTGATGGTTTGGATTTAGCAAAGCCACAAAAAGGAGTGGCAGCATTAGAAGCTGCACCAGAGTCCAGCTGCAACCCTGAATACACTGCTATGCCAATCAGCCCGAGTGGGTTCCTACCTTCTGTATCATGTACACACAAGGTCTATAAGACTTTTAAAAGATAATGCATCTCACAGTTTCTGAAGCAAGGGACAGATGACCTACCCTGTTCAGTTAGTTCTGATGGGGGTTGGAGTTAAGGAGATTGATGAGCAGCTGGAAAGGCAGGAACAGAAAGGCAGGCTGTGCCTACAAGAAACGTGAAACTTGGCAGACTAAAAATGCAATCTAGAGATTGAGTGTGGGAAAAGTGATTTGGTCTGCATTTTATAGGGTTAATGAAGGACCAGAAGTTCATGATGAAGACATTTGAGAACTATCTTAAAGCAAAGATGAAGTAGAAGCCACCAAGAACTGTGGGAAAACTGATTTTAAATGCTTTATTCATGGTTTCTGAGATAGAACCAAAAAACAGTGGGTGGGCTGTTTCCTCTACCAATTACAAGGGTTTACTGGAGTTTGAGAAAGAACACTGCGTGTTACCCTGGCAGAGGAACCAGTGCAAATACCCAGATGAACAAACCACCAGATGGGAACAATGATGGGAGTGTAATGGCAGGCACAATGTAATGCCCCATGCAATGAAGAGAAGTTGTTCACAAAGGTGATCAACAGGGATCCTGATTTTCCCTGATAAAAAATCATAAAATCTCTGATAAAAAACTGCAAATTCTCTGATAAAAAATCCAAAATCCGTGATAAAATTCCAGGTAGGCAGGTGGGCAGATAGGGAGAGGGGGGAACCCCCACCTCAGCTCACTCTGTGCCTGCTTCCAGGAGCAGTGCCCGGGGGGGCTAGGGCAGCAGTGCCCCTCTGCGGGCCACACACTGCTGCCCAGGCAGGGGGAAGGGGGAGCTTGCAAGTGGCAGCCATCACCAACACCGCCCTGCTGCTGCTGCACCTTGTGCTGCTTGCCTACGGCTGGCGGCAGGAAAGCCCGGGACCCAGGGTGTGGTGGCTCTCCCTTGGCTGGCCGGGCATGTGCAGCTCACACAGGGGCACTGCTGCCCTCGCCCCCCTGGCCCTGCTCTGGGCAAGCAGTGCGGGGCACAGCAGCGGCGGTGCAGTGCTGCTGGTACACAGTGGCCGTCATCACCACCACACTGCTGTTGGTGGCTGCCACTGCACTACTGCATGCAGCTGCCCCAACGCTGCATCTCTGCTTACATGGCGGTGGCTGCCAGCAACACTGCACCCCCAGCACCACTGCACCGCCACCGCTGTGCATTGCGCCGTTTGTCCAGAGTAGGGGTGAGGGCAGCAGTGCCCCTCTGCAGGCTTCACATGCCTGCTTGGCTGCGGGGAGTGTGTTCGCATGCAGCAGCTGCTACCATACCCCATATCCCATGTGGCTTTCCCACCACCAGCTGCAAGCAAGCGGCATGAGGTATGGCAGCAGTGGTGGCTTCCATGTATGAGCTCCCTCCCCCCCAGGTAGGCAGCGGTGTGTGGCCTGCAGAGGGGCACTGCTGCCCTCGCCCCGCCTGCCCTGCTCCTGGGAGCAGGCACAGAGTGAGCTGGCCGTGCCCCTCTGCCTCTGCGCACCCGGGCGTGCTTTGTTCCCTCCCCTCTCCCGGCCTGCCTGCCAACCCACCTGTCTGGGCTGAGGGAGGGGAAAGTGTTGGGGAAAGCCCTACCAGGAGTGCCTGCTATCTGGCAGGCACTCCATGTCTTCCCCCCAAGACATCCTGGCTCCTTCAGCCCCCAGCCAGCTTCCCCCCCAGCCCTGCTCCACAACCCCCGAGCCCCATTTACCTCCTGTGGCAGCCTCCAGTAAATGATTGCATTGAGGCCCTTTCCCCCTCTCCTTCTCCCTTCAAGTAGGGCTGGGGCTTTCCCACCCCTTTTGCAAACATGACTGGTAGGGTGAACTCAGCCAGCCTGCAGAGCTCTTTGCAAAAGGGGGAAATCCATGGGTTTCCCTGCTAAAAGGGAAAATCTGTGTTTTCTCCAATTAAAATGGGAAATCTGTGGTTTTCTCCATTTTTACATGGGAAATGGAAAACCTGGATTCCTGGTGATCACTGAATGTTCCACTGGTCAATCAAACTTTTCAACCTTATTAAAACATTTCATTTTCATAAGGGGGTGACATTTAATCAAAATTGACACATTCCCAGAACATTTTTACTTTGACAAATCACAATATCATAGAACCCCCCCCCCTCCCCCCCAGCAATTTTGAATGGATAAATCACTGTGAAGGAAAATATTTTGACCAACTGCAATATTAATCTTTTATGACTTTCCACCTTCAACCATATGACAAATGTATTAAGATGTTCCTCAAGTTCCAAAAAGACAAAATATGAATGTGAAAGCTGCAGAAGCATCAGATGCTGCAGTTTAAAAAAAATGGTAACATTAATAGATGGGCATTGTAGAAAGAATATAAATAGGAAATATACAAAAATGCCTGTACAAAAAGAACACATGATGTATCAAAGTAAGCCCATACTATATTTATCTCCATATCTTTACATACTTTTATACTAGCCATGTGTATTCATTTTTAGTCCGGAAGTTTAGTTCTATAGATTTAAATCTAAAGCCTATATTTTGTTTATATTGATGAACCCAGTCTATTTCCAGCAAATCTGTTCTGGCTAATAAATTGTTTTTATAAATTGAAGAGGAATATTTAAAGGTATAGTTCTTTTTAACATAGAAAGGGCATAATCCAGTTTCATCTCAAGCACATCTACATGAGATGTTTACTGTGCAGTAGACTAATGAGCTGCACAGTAAACATCTCGGCATCTATACCAATACCCCTATTAGGCGGGAGTAAACTAATTTACTCCACAGCACAGTGGTTCTCAAACTTTGTGATACCATGATCCTGAGTGCTGGATGGCAGTGGCAGGGCATGGGGAGCTTGCATGCAGCAGCTGCTGCCATCTACCCCTCCGCACCACCATCGCGCTTCCCCGTGCTGCCACGCCTACTCCCTGGAAAGTTTGTGGTCCCCCTTTTAAGATGCTCGTGACCTACTGGGGGGTCATGACCCGCAGTTTGAGAACCCCTGCCACAGCAGAATAGTACTTGTAGTTACAAGTGATAGCCTGCTGCAGAGTAAAAAACCCTGCAGCAGTACATGCTGCCCCAGCTGGCAGGGCACAAGGGTGTTTCAGTGCAGGGGCTGACTGCTGCCTAGCCCCACGCTGAAGCATCATCATACCCCAGCCAGCCCCTCTGCAGCACATTGAAGTGAGGAGAGCATCCCTGAGCTGGCAGGCTGACCCCTGGGTCCCCACGCCAGCCAGGGCTGCTCTGACCCAGCTCAACGTGCTGCAGTCCTGAGTGCACATGCAAACAACAATAAAGTCTGGAGTTCATTGCTTCACAGTAACTGCACATGTAGTTGCACCCAGGGAGTAGCAGGCTATAATTAAAGCAACCTTTCTTAGTTGGTTAAACTGTTCTACAGTGTTTCAGAGTAAATGAAGTACTGCAGATGCTGCTAACTAGGGCTTTGCAAAAGACCATTGTTTCATTTCAACGTCCATTTCGCCATTTTGAAGGGACAGTGTTTCATTTTGTCATTTTGTTTTATTTTGTTTTGAAGTACTGTTTTGTTTTGTTAAAACTGTTTTGCTGTTTCGATGTGTTTCACCGTTTCACCTGTAGACTATAATAGCAAATCATGAAAATGCCTAAAACATTGTCATTTCTTGCCTGATACAGATGCAAATTGCACGGATGGTAGCCTCTTCTGAGAGCATGAAGCACTCCAAGGTTCAAGGAGATAGGTGTAGAGGTTTCTGGAAAACTGAACCTCAAACTGTTCAAAGGAAAACACACTTGCTGGCAACGACAGCCTCCTCTCATCTGGCGCACAGATCTGAGGGCCCGCACCCCTGGGAGGGCTGCAGGGCTGTACTGGACTCCTCCTGAGGGTGCAAGCCCCTGGATCTGTGTGCCAGATGACAGGAGGCTGCCCTGCTGTGTGGGACCAGTTCTGGGCACAGCCCACACCCAGCGTTGGGGAAGATTCATGCTGCCGCTGGTCCCAGGTGGCAGAGGCAGCATCCTCTCATCCAGCGCACAGATCTGGGGGCTTGCACCCCTGGGAGGGCTGCCAGGCAGTACCAGACTCCTCCTGGGGGTGCAGACCCCCGGATCTGCACGCCAGATGACAGGAGGTTGTGCCCAGCACCAGGGAAGATTTATGCTGCTCCTGGCTGCAGGCAGCAGAGGCAGTCTCCTCTCAAGCGGTGTGCAGATCCGAGGACCCACGTCCCCATGGAGCACACCCCAGTGGCAGGAGGTGGGCAGAGCCAGGTCTGCACTCCACCTCCCACCACTGGGCTGAGCTTTATGGGTCTCCGCCAGCACCATGGAGCTCAGCCTGGTGGCAGGAGACGGGCAGAGCCAGGGCTGCACTCCCTGCCAGGGTGACTTCCATGGGGCTATGGAGCAGCTCAGAGTGCAGCCCTGGCTTTCCCCTGCCTCCTGCCACTGGGCTGCTTCGAAACTCGAGACATTTAGAAACTTTCAAAATGTTTCGAGTGCCCTCATTTCATTTCAAAGCTGTTTCAAAGCTTTTCGATTCATTTTGATTTCACTGTTTTGCACTCGAAACAC
Organism: Alligator sinensis; assembly: GCF_000455745.1. NCBI lineage: Eukaryota > Metazoa > Chordata > Crocodylia > Alligatoridae > Alligator > Alligator sinensis. The sequence goes on along the minus strand of NW_005842030.1, from coordinate 2,438,645 downwards.
ATCAAAACAGCTTTGAAACGATACACTTGGTGAAATTTTGCACAGCCCTAATGCTTACTTTCTTTTGGAAAAGAAACAGAGGCTATATAGTCTACTTAGACTAGAAGAGCTGATGATTGATGCGTGGTCTTCTGTTTCATTCAAAGTGACCTTAAAAAGAGTCTGTTTCAATAAAAATTGATACCCTGAATCCAAATAGCAGGCCCCAGCTGGTTGCTGTTCACCACACACTTAGGGACCCTGTAATTGACTAAGATAATAGACTCGGTGACAACATGTATGGGAGTTCAATATTCTAAAAATATGGTATTGTTAGAAATACAGGCGCTGGAGAGATTTCTTATGAAACCTAGATTAAGTAAATTGACTGATTGAACAGAAGAAAATAAATGTGAGTATTTTCTCAAGGAGTTTTTAAGGGCGGGGGGAAGTATCTTGTGGCACTGATTTTAAATCAGCATGCTTTTGATTTTGTTTGTACTTGCATTAGGTAGTAGTAGTATGGTTTACTTTTATGTTCCTTCCTTCCTTCTTCATGTCCTTGTGTCAAGGTATTCAGCAGAATGTTTAGTTTTCATTGAAATATCACATGTCGCGCCCTGAGTACTTCTGCTATGGCCTGTGAGCCATCAATCATGTGCCTTAGCACCCGTGCTACTCCAGGCCCCTCTTCTATGTTAACTATGACGTATAGGGAGTGTCTATATGTCACCCTATGACAATATAGTGACACATTACATCACTGTATGGCATGCTACGGTGACATAGCGATCATGTGGGTCTATACGTGCTTACCAGCTATGTCACCATAGCGGGGTGTCCCTTCCCCCCCAGTATAGTGCACCGCTATAGTGATGTAGCTTATGTAGTCTAGAGAACAGAAGACTGAGGGGGGATGTAATAGCAAACTTCAATTACCTGAAGGGTGGTTATAAAGAGGATGAAGTGGGACTGTCCTCAGTGATGGCAGATAACAGAAAAAGGAGCAATGGCCTCAAGTTGCAGCAAGGGAAGTTGAGGTTAGATATCAGGAAAAAACTTTTGCAATCGGGGGTAGTAAAACACTGGAACAGGTTACCCAAAGAAGTAGTGGAATCTCCATCCTTGGAGGTTTTTAAGACCTGGCTAGACAAAACTGAGATAATATAGCTGGGGACAGTCTTGCTTTGAGCAGGGGGTTGGACTAGATGACCTCCAGGGGTCCCTTCCAACCCTATTTTTCTATGATTTTATGTCTAGGAGTGCTGTAGGCACTCTTCATAGAATAATAGTCCGCTTCCCTAGGTTATTTCTAATTTGTCTGGCTGTTCACTTAAAGTAAACTTCCAAACTTTGGTAAGCAACTTACTGTCTCTTTTAGCATCGCCTAGAAGCTTTGTTTCACTGTCTGAGATGATTAGTTGATTTAGGTAGTATTCAAGCTAGTGGCCTTATGTGTCCAAGTTAATGTATCTTCAGAATATATTTGAGTATCCCTCTTACGGCTACCTCAGAAGTCTAACAGCGTTAATATTTCATGCTAGTGGCATCTTTTGTATTTCCTATGAGTATTTTTCCTGTGGTGTCTCACATTGCGTCCAACTGGGCAGTGAACTGACATCTTTGTTATCTCTGCTGAAATTTGTATTGGCGACTTGTATTATTCTGTCCAGTGCATTCAGCAAGATGAAAGCTGATACTTAAAACTCAAGCTAAGCTTCCTGCAGAGCTATCTCGGCACTAGGAAACCTCCTTAAAGACACCATCCTAAGAATACACAGTAGCATGACTGCAAATAATGGAATACAAGGGAGTCCGCTGATAATGTTGAAAGAAACTTTCTCTGAGCAGTGATGCTGTGCTATCTGCGGGTCCCACAGATCCATACAGCATCCATCTAGCTCTGCAAACTCAGCTCCCACGTGTCAAGGAGAATTTTTAGGAAACTCTAGAGTGGCTTGGAGTTCCTTGACCTCTGCATAGATATTTCCTCCCAGGGACATCATCCAAAACTAACAGATTATATGATATGCCTATGAAAACCACTAGGAAAGTCTATATTAGAACACAGGCCTCCAAACTCCTTATATTTTGTCTCAACAACAAGATTTTTCTTTCTCTACTCTTTTATATGGGATTTCTTCCACCATACCTGTGTAAATGTGATGACATGATTAGAATGAAAAAGTAGGAACACAATGCAATAGAAAATAAAGTGGCAGATCCTTAATTAGCTTCTGTCTTCCCTGCAGTTCTTCCTGTCTAAATTTTTTTCATGTGGGTTCAAGCAGATGGTTATTGCAGACTGGATTGTACTACTGAGAATTAGGGTAGTAGCAAGGGTATGTGTCTATTTTAGTTTATTCTGATTTTATCACCAACTCCAATATTGTATTGAGAGTCTCAAGACACTCACTTCACTCGGTTCTAAGATGCAGATCCGAACCACACCAGTAAGTGAGGGAAAATAGGAGCCAGCAAAATCTCTCCTTCCTTCTCCCCCAAAAAAGTATTTTCCTCCAATGTTGTTTCTGTCGTCTTCTTTTATTATTATTCCCAGAGAACTGCTGTGAAATACACAGTTCCGTTCCCAGTTCTGAAAAACAGAGACCCCCCATTTTGCATCAATCCCAGCTCCTATTGCTGTGCCTGTCACTTCTCTCTGAGGTTCTCACTTATCACATCAGTTGGCTTTTGGCAGGTTTCAGCTGCTGCCAAACAGTCACTAAGAACTACTTTGAAGTGTAGGGCTCATGTCTGACTAAGAGCGCATTCGGGAGGGTGATTGATGCAAGGCTGTGGATCCCTGTTATGTCGTGTCAAGGCTTGTAAATCTCATATACTTTGCAGTGATGGACTGGAACTAAAGGAAAAAAAAAAACTAGACAAAAGTCAGGGCTTGGGAAAGCAAAGGTTCTTGCATCACGGCAATTGTAGAGTCAAAGACCAGAAGTACCAATTAAATTATGTACATACCTAACAGCACAAGTGAGAAACACCTCAAAATCAATGAAAAAAAAAATCCTACATCCCATGTCTAGGTCACGGCTAAATATAGGTCAGTAGGAACAGAGAGATATGCTAGATGATAAGCTTGCTGACAACATCTGTACACTCAAAATTAAGCAAAGTTATAAAGTAAAAAAAGAACAAGGTTACAAATGCCAGGTAGAGACAGTGATCATGCACTAAAAACCATTAAGGCTCATCAAAGGCAAAATTCACTCAGGTGCAAAGGAGCACAGTCCTTTTGCACAGAGATACTCTCCAGAGACATAGTGAGGCACTAGGGCTTAGCTGTTTAATAGAGCTTTTTTATGCAGCCTCTGTACTATGAGTAGGGTGGTCACTGATGCATCCCCAAAATATAGGACATCTCCTTGGTGAGAGGTGCCACCTTTGCCCAAATGATGGTGGGGCACCACCTCGGCCAATCAGCAACAAGGGGTGGTGCCACCAGGCCAATCAGCAGCAAAGGGCAGGTCCACCACAAAAAGGCCACCTCCCTCCCTACCTGGCTGAGAACGCTGGTCCTCCTGGCTGTGCCCCCCCTACCTCTAGGCACAGCCAATAGAATTGCGAGGACAAATAATTGACATATATTCCACCAGCTAACCAGAAAACAGGACTTTTTGCTTTCTGTTCCTCATTTAGAAATGGACATGGGATAAAGGGTAATTTAAAAATAGGATGTTCTGGTAGAAAACAGAACCTTTTGCCATAGACATACCTATACTTCAGTTCCCTGTGTGCAAAATGTCAAATAATAATAGTTTCCTCACTTGTTCTGGGTGTTTGGAGAATAAATTCATGAATAGATTAGAGGCTTTTGTGTTCTGAGGTCATGAGCACCTTATAAATACTACCACATTAGGGAATATACCTACTGCTTAGTAGTACAACACACATTGTCACTGTGTTCATTGAATGTTTCACCGAATGAAGACAGATATTAAATTGCAAAAAATGGTGAAGTTCCCCTATGAACATTGCAAATATTCAGCTGGTGAGGTTGGAGAATAATTGAACCTGTTATTTTTTAAATGGGTTAATTGCCAGCTATTGGTTGCAGCTTATGGATAGTTCACCTGAATATATATATTCGAGCTGCCATAGCTATATTTTGTTTTCAGTTAATGTGGCCTCTGAATTCATTCCTTTCTGCTTTCCATGCCGTACTTTATCAGTATAAATCTCCAAAACACAGGAGTTTTTAGCTACTACTATAGTATAGATGATGCCTCTGTGCTGCAGTGAAAGAAATATCTAGAGTTAATAATGTGATCATGTACAGCAGTTAAAGGCTCATACAGCAATACAATAGAGGGTTGTGGTACAGAAATCTAGTTATTTCATGTTCTGTTGATTGGTAATAATCAGATGCTGCACTGTTGTGCAGGTCTTGTGATTTAATGTTCAATCTGAGAAGGAAAAACTGATAAGTTGACAAGTTTTTCCTTGTAACTATCTTTTCCCTTGGGTGCAGCATGGAGTGTGTTGTTAGTGTTTTAAGATATTTTCTTTTTTTTTTTAAACGTGTTTAGTTCTCAGTGAAAGTACTGCGTATACTTTTGATTACAATATGTAGGAAATATTGGCAAAAAAGGGAAGGATGTGCATCTTTTGGAGACAGATACTAGTAGTCAGAATTTGATAGTCTACGTGCTGACACAGTCCCTAAGGTCCAATAAGTTCACTTTTCTTTTATTTATTATGGACCTGGTCCAAAGTCCAGACTGCCAGATGGCTTTAAACAGGTCTTATATGTACATACGAGTGGGAATGACTCCCAAGGAAAATGGCTACTCCATACAGATAAGAGTTTGGACTTGGAGAGTGTACTGTTTTCCTTTTTTGTGAGATGTGCAGGGTTCACACTCCTATTGTATTTACAGTTCTTTAGAGAAATGCGATAACTAAGGTGACCGCGTGTAGCCTTTAGAAAGATTTCTAAATGCAGATACTCCTCGTATTAAATAGCACAAAACCTGGACAGATCCAGGCAAAAGTAATCAAGCTTTACCCACAGTTTCCTACCTCCATTTACTTGCCACTGTGGATCTTTCCCT
>NW_005842030.1:2429318-2433546 GCF_000455745.1 Alligator sinensis | reverse complement strand
TTCCCTAAGCTTAGGTCTGAACTCTGAAGAATGATGGATCATCACCATCTGCACATGGCTTTTCCTCAGTCAACGAGTCTGTCTATCTGTCTCTATCATGCATCTGGCTTCCTTCTTCTGCATCAAGCCTGCAGTTAAATAGGAGATCTGAGGAATGGAAGGCACCCATCTCTTCTTGTCCCCTGCCCTCTCTTCTTGTGTCTGTGAGCCTCTGTGTATTCTTCTGAGCCTCTCAAGCTCTGTAGCTTTTTAACCCAAATGTTAACACACGGTTTCTTTCTCTTTCTGCTTGGAGAGTGGAAAATCACCAATCTCTAGCTCTTTCAGGCAAACTTGGTCATGGCTGGTTTTCCCTAGACTTTAGTCCTCTCATCGCCCCAGGTGCTCACACTTGAATGGGAGTCAGCATGTTTCAACAGCTCTCCATTGCTGCTGGTCTTGGAGATACGTGACACATCTCTGACATCAAATGCCACATTCTACATTTGCTGCGGCATTCATGAGCCAGCAGTTTCTTATCTACGAGAACTCACATATTGTATCTACACAGATTCCCCAAACGGTCATGGAATGCTAGATCTATGCTTTATTATGACTTCCACTATGTGCCTGACCTAAAGTAGCAATGGTAGGACCCTTTTTGGTTATAATTTCAAAACTGAGATGCAACTACATTATTTGAATGTTTTGCACAAGGGCTCTAAGGAGATATCTAAGAATATGGGTGGCAGAACCAGGAAATGAACTCAGATTTCCTGGATCTCCATCCTAATGACACAATCATTTTCTTTTTCTCTCCTCCCAGTTCACATTTGCTAGTATGTCTTTCTTTGCTTGCTTTGGCTTGGTGCAGCATTCAGTCATAAATAGAAACACATGGTCTAATGAAAGTAAACTTTTGCATGTCTCTCAACTACTATATTCCATTCTTCATGGTACTACTATGTTTTTTGCAGGGATGTTTCTCACTCTTTTATTTTATTGTGTGGTTATAGCAGTTTGTACAAACTAGTTTTAAAGGATACAAGAAGAAGAAAAAAGCACACGCTTTGCTATTATAAAGTGTTGACCTAGGATGGCTTTTAGATTCAATATGTTAATGACACAGTGCTACAGAATATCATTCTCTTGTAAAGTGGTAGGACACTGAGAAACTTGGGAAAATGCCTTCTTTGAAGGGCACATAAATCTGTGCTGCATCTATTAAAGCTTTACCTCCTTTTTTAACTTACAGTTGCCCATCATGAGATTTACCCCTGGTAAGCCCTCTTGGAATGATGTGCAAGGCTTCGGGGCACCAGTGAAGCAGGCTGGTGAAGGAAGCATTTCCAAAGCACCAAAGATGCACTGATCTAGATGAAAATAAAAATGTACACTAGGAGCCTCCAGCTTCTCTGGCATACTTCTTCTGTACCTGGCTTTATAGAGGATGGTGATATAGATGAGCCAGGATTTTTATAAAAGGAACACTCTGGGGCCCTAATCATGGTCCCCTTGTTCTGGACACTATAAAAGCAGGTAAAGAGGCAGTCCTTGCTCTGAAAAATGTGCTCTCATGATCTTGTTCTTTTACATGTGGTTATCAGTCGCAGTTGTGTGGGATTTTTTTTTTTGTTTTGTAGCTACTTCTAAGCATTTTTCTTAGCTCCAGAGGTTTACCTCTCCTCTTCCCCTTCTTTAAGTGACTATTTTCATTTAAATGATGGAGTTAAACAAGTCATTGTTTGATCTGGTATGTAGCTTAGGCCGTAGCTGCTCCTTTCCCAGACCCGAGGAAAGGGCACTTTGCTCCTGAAAGCTTCTCTAACATTTCCCCCCCAACTATACGGTTGGTCCAATAAAAGATATCACCAAACAGGCCTTGTTTCTCACATGTTCACTGGACCATCATGGCTGCAACAACACTTAACCCTCCTCTATGCTGGCAAACATGCTGATTTTTGTCAGTCTTACCACTCAATGAAGGGTTTGCATAACAGTCCCATTGTCTGTCTCTACGGACATTAATGCCCATTTGTTTGGTGTTCCCATGGGTGTGGTGAATTTCTCCTAGTTGTGAATGTCATAGTTGTACTCTAAAAGCTCATCGTTGGCAACGTTGACGGCCTCTGACAATTTACTGCTAAATCTCAGTGAAGAGTGATCTCCATTTAAGCCAAGAAAGTTTCTAGTCAAACTCTTATCAAGGGGTCTGTTGCAAAGATACTTCATTTATCAACTAGAAGTTCAGAACATTGTCTCATTTCTAGTCCCTGCCATTCCACATAAGTCATCCAACAACTCATTTGAAGTATGAATTATGTCACGATGGGCTCTATAGACATTGCTTGAAGAAATGGGCCTGCTCAGTGGATGTCTTTCACGCAACTGTGAACAAACAAACCAGGCAGGATGCTTGATTAAACAGCACAAGTGTGCACTGCAGAGCAAATTATGATAAATTGCTAATATTGATTACTTTTAACCAGAAGGATGATATTGTCTGGGGTTTAAATTTAGGAGTGCAGCCAAACGTACCTTGACCTCACCTCTGCACTGGGGACTGATACAAAATTAATTGTTGTTGTTCAGGGTAGCAGTCACAATTATGTGACAGTTGATTTATTAATTTAAAGACTGAACTACAAATGTGTTCTCCATTGCCGATGCGTTCTGAACTGTGATCCTAGCAATGGCTTAGCTTAGTAACTTAGATTGCTTTCAGATGTTGTTAGTCTTGGTTTAGTGCCTGTAACGTATCATAACGATTCTGATTAAAGATAAACTCATTTAGGTTGTGCGGGGGGAAGATAGGTTATTTTCCTATGGAGCTGTATGTCAGGCTGTGGCCTCAAACCTGAAGCTTCAGCCTGCCTGCTCATCCCAGTCTGCTACCTCTCAAGCTGACCATCCAGGCTGAGCAGACTGGCCAGAAATCTCCATTTGGGTCTAGCTGTCTACCCACTCTCTGTCACTGGAGTGATGGGTCACAGGATCAGGTGACCCATTACTCCCTCTGATATAAACCCCTGACCCAGAATAGAAAGTGTCTGACTAACAGGTACTAATGCTTACCCATACTGCTTTGCTGCCCTTATGGTTTGTGCTCTACCTGCTCCCTGCTTGATTTCTTGGCTAGCCTACCTGGCTTTGTCCTCAGCCTCTGGCTTCCTAACTTGGCTTATCAGATTGATGTTCTGCCTTCCTGGCTTCCTGGTACCTGGATTATACTCACTTCCCCCAACTCCATTTTGCCTCTTCAGACCTGGCTGCCCACAGCCCAGCGTGATGCTCTACTGCTGCTTTTCTAGCCACATAGCCAACTGTGGGACTGTCTATACCCCAGCAATCATTGGGAGGAAGCCCCATCCTGAAAACACATTTGGTGCATCCCCAAGAGGAGGAACGTGTGTTTCCCAGGGACAACTAGCAGTGGCACATATTTGTGCTGCGGCTAGTTGTCCCCAGGGAACACCCCTGCACCCGTGCTCTAGTGCAAGGCAAATTGCCCCAGATAAGGGGAGGCTGGGACCAGCACCTGGGACCAGCACCTGGGCTGGCTCTAACAGCTTTATGTGGGGACCTGGGGGCGTCCCGGAGCTCCAACAGCAGCAATCCTGGCATGCAGAGCCTGTCCAGCAGCCAGAGTATGGCTCTGATTGGCCAGGGTCTGGTTTTAGGCAACGCACACTGCAGCCATGTGCACCACCGTGCTTTTTTTCACGGGTTTTTTTGACGCCAGGATCTCCCAGTATCAAAACCTCCCACCACACTGGGAATTAGCGGCACAGTGAATGCCTGCATGTATGGGTCCACAGCACTGCAAACTGCACATGCGTGTTCATCTGGATGCGCCCATTCTGTCCACTTGCTTCCACTTCCCTGCGCTGAGTGCTGAACCTGAGAATAAGAACTGGAGGCAAGCCCTGGCATATGCCAAAAAGTGGCTACACTGCAGGATTTTTTTGTCCAGCATTGGCCACTTGCTCTTTTTTCAGAACAAGAGCAAGTGGCCATGTGTGCATTCACAGTAGCGCACCCTGGCACAGTCCGATGGAAGTGTGGATATCCCCTGCAGCATATGCTGTTTCAGCTGTCAATGGTATTGAATTTATAACCATTTTTTACGGTTTGGAGTTGCATATATTGAATAGGCTTCTGCTGCAGCTTGCATCTACTTCACTATATGCTTAGCTTGCAGCATTTCAGAGCATGCATATTTAAGAACTGACATGATCCTCAATTCTTT
>NW_005842030.1:2416661-2429287 GCF_000455745.1 Alligator sinensis | reverse complement strand
TCCCTAGCTCCCCAGCTTTGCTACAGTGGAGCGAGGGAAAGAAGCTGATGTGTTTGTTTACCAGTTGTAGGTTTCTACCTCAACATTATACCTTTCTACCACTCAGTATGAGGAGTCTGACATTTTAAATAATATTTGTTTAGTGTTTTCAAATCCTTGAGAGACTTTCTCTCTCACTTCCTGCCACACACATGCATATGTATAGATCTTTCAAAATTATAAAATATTGCACAACAGACTAATGCAAAGTTCAATTCTGCTTACATAGTCAATCAAAATTACCAAGGAAAAGCTAGCAGAATCTTTCTTAATAGGAGCATTGCCAGCAGATCGAGGGAAGTGATTACTCCCTTCTATTCAGCACTGGCAAGGATGTGGAAAGCACGCTGGTCAAGTTTGCAGATGATACTAAGTTATAGGGGGAAGTGGTCATGCTAGGGGGTAGGATGCAGATCCAAGTGGACCTGGACAAGCTGGAAAGGTGGGCAGAGCAGAATTGGATGCAGTTTAATAAGGATAAATGCAGAGCGCTTCATCTGGGGAGAAGTAACCAGTAACGTGAATAAAGGTTAGAAGGAGATGTCCTGGCCAGCATGATGGCTGAAGAGGACCTCAAGGTTATGGTTGATCACAGGATGACCATGAGACTCCAGTGCAACACTGTAGTCAACAGAGTGAATACATTATTGGCATGCATTAGCCGATGCATCACAGGCAGGGCTAAGGAAGTGATACCTCCTTTCTACCTGGAGTACTGTGTCCAGTTCTGGGCGCTGCACTTCAAAAAAGATGTGGAGAATCTTGAAAGGGTCCAGTGAAGGGCCACAGGAATGATTAAGGGCCTGGAGAAGAAACCTTATGATGAAAGACTAAGGGATCTGGTACTGTTCAGCCTGGAGAAGAGAAGACTGAGAGAGGATGTGGTGGCCATCTATAAGTATGTAAGGGGTGAATATCAGGAGCTGGGAGAAAAACTGTTCACTAGGGTGCCCCAGGGGAGGACAAGGAACAATGGCCATAAACTGTTAGAGGGTGGCTTTAGGTTGGATGCAAGGAAGAACTTTACGATAAGGAGGACCAGAAAAGACTTCCCAAGGAGGTGGTGCAGTCCCCAACCTTGGAAATCTTTAAGAGGAGACTGAACAGACACCTTGCTGGGATGATTTGATTTTAGCAGTATTCCTGCCCAGAGCAGGGGGTTGGACTCGATGATCTTCCTGGTCCCTTCCAGCCCTGAATTCCTATGATTCTATGACTTTATGATTATATTATTCTAACACTGAAAGCAGAGAAGCTGTTCCCTGTCAGATGAAAACTTCTGTATTTCAATCAAAACATTTTAAGGCTATTTGCATGTGTTTTAGAGGGTTCTCCTGCATTGCAGTGCTACAATGTATCTCCATAGAGCCTGTATTATTTCTAAGTGAGCTAAATTAATATCAGAGCTGGTCAGGAAGATTCCAGCAAACCATTTCTCGCTGAGGTTTGCTGATTGTTGAACTTGAAATATTTCACGGAGACAGTCCTGTTTTGACAAAGTCTGGATGGATCCCAGGCAAGGTTCTGATGGAGCCCTGCCTACCAGGCATGTTTTAAAACCTGTCTGCTTGGTTTCCTGCCAGCTCACTTTCTGGCTTCTTGGCAGCTCACCTGCCAGCCTGTTTTGGAGTCAAAGACCCAATGCTTCCAGGGCCTGTTATCCTGTGGCAGATAGCCAGGAGGACTGACTTGGAGTCTGAGCTCTATTTCCTTTATGGAGAATCTCAGGATGTTCCAGTTTTCGTTCCAAACCTGAATGAAACCATATTCTGAAATACCTAAATCCTCCGAGAAACAGACTTGCCTTTCTCTATGCAGTTCTAATTGCTATACTTTTAAATTGGCGTAAAATTAATATGTTAATTATTGGTACAATTAGTATAACAAGGCCTCTTGGATGTACAAACTCATTCTGCTGATGGTTCCTAGGGCATTCTAACTTCCAGTCCAATTAGGATTCAAAACCAAGAACTGAAACACATTATCCCTTTGATGAGAAAATAGGAGCATGGAAGCAAAAGAGAATTTAGAGAAGTCTAGTTTATCACAGAGAAACTGGGACCAGAGATAAAAGTCTCCATCCCAAAGCTCAGTGAGATGGCAGGAATCTTCAAGAAGTGTTTGGAGTATGAGGTTTATGGTGTGAAGTTGAAAAGGTCTTAGTCCTTTCTTTAGAGAGTGGACATCCTCATTAAAAAAATATCTAAGCCCTATCAATGGACATATTTCCAACATTATGACTAGTAGCTGCTCTCCACTCCTTCTCAAAATAGTAGTAGTGGTAATAATACTTCCCTGGTATTTAGCACTTTTCTCTATAGATCTCAAAAGAATATTCAATGGAGGTCACTATCTTTATCCCCATTCTACAGAAGGAAAAACTGAGGCACAGGTCTGTAGAAGGATTTGTCCAAAGTCACTCAGGAGGTTGAAGCTAGAGCCAGATATAGAATCTGGGTTTCCTCAACATATGTTGCCTCCCTTTTGTATCCAAATCATTCAGAAATCAGCGTACCATGCAGTTGTATTAAGGGGAAAGCTCTGTCTGGCCATCTAGGCCAGAATGCAAAATAGGATTTATGCACACTACCTGTTTTTCATTTGGAATTTATTTGCCTTTTCTTTAATGAGAGATTCAGCAAGGCCTTATCAAATGTTCATCCGCATCTGAAATCCTACCTGTTTTAGCACAGATCAATGTGTTCTAACATTTAGATGACAACAAGTCTATGCATTTGAAAATATATCTATTGTACATGCTTAGGACACCTACCATTTGAGTCTCTTCCTGAATTTGGGCCATGGTACATGTTCTTGTCAGTGTTACTTTGTCCTCTATAGTATCTTTTCTTGTGCTGTCCTAGATATAAATTAATTATCTTGCATCTATGCGGTTAAAATGATAGGCCACGAGCCGTCATGAAACCATCTGAACTCAAGAGAAACAAAAACAAGGCAAAGGGCTTTAGAAGTTCAATACTACTATTAATGAAGCCACCAATGACCAACTAATTGCAGTAAATCCTTGACCTCAGACCAGCATCATTTCCAACCTGGCTTCCTCCCCTTGAGTCTGGCTGCTGAGTATGGCAGGAAAGAAGAAAGTACTATTAAAAAAACACATAGGAGCAACAAGACAAAACAAGAGCAAGGAGGTAGGAGTTGGGGAGAATACTGGTGGATCAGAGACCTTGACTGACTGGTAGTTGCAATGAAGTGAATTAAGCATACACCACTCCCTCTGTAGAGCAGGAACATGAAATAAATAGAGTCAAGTTGCACTTTTCTGCTCCTTCTCTGAAGCTCACTCCTGCAAGATGGAAAGCACCACTGAGCACTCTCCTCTTTCTGAAGTCAACTCAGACAAGGCTACTCTTAGTAATCCAGATCTTACATACATATACAATTCAGGTTTTCTTATACTGCTTGTTGGCATTTATATCTCTTTTTCTTCCGCCCCATCTTTCTGCAACTGAGGCCAGTAGACTTAGAGATTAACTATAACACTGGGTCGAAGGTCTTTTAATGCAATATTCAGCTCCGTACTACTGGTAATTCTCAGGTCCAACATCCTGAGAAGGAGCAGAGCTAGAAATAGGCGTTGTCAGATTGAAAAGCTAGGAATTCAGGTTTTCAGATGTTTTTCAAGCTCTGTGTGGCATTTTTTCCCTAGACCCAGCAGATCATGAAATATTGAACCTTAAAGCAGGAGTGACACAATGTATCTAGAAACAGACTGATCTTTCTGTGATCCCATTTTTTTTTACTGCTATAGCTCCACTGGCTTCATTGGTAATACACCTGATTTTGACTGGAATAATGAGCAATGAGTCAGACCAAAGTTATTTTAAATATTTTAATATTCTTTTAAATATGCCATTAGTTTCTCCTAAATTGTTTTTTCCAACCAACTGAATTCATGGCATCAAGATAACCTAGAGTTTACAGGTATAGGAATAAAAATGACAGTGCCCATGCATTTTTTAAACACTAAGTAAATATTTTTTTCTAAGTTGACTGCCCTATAAAATGTGAGGCTTAAGCAAAATGCAGGATGGAGGTAAAAAGGTTTTTATTGGCATGAGTCTGGGAGGGCTTGCATAATTCACTTGTTCATTCCAAATTTGTTCTAATAAAACCTTTATATCTTCATATAACACTGTGTGCTCTATGCAGAGAGGCAGGTCTGTGAAAATATTTGAGATGCAAACTATTTTTGATGAAGGATTATAGGTACTCTATAACTAAACTGGCATGATGTTTTATCATTGCAATTATTAATAAAATTGGAAGGAACCTATTCCTTCACATAAAGTTAAGATAGTTTCTTCTAGTTGCATAGATCTTAAGTTAACTTTAAGCTATTGAAAAATTTGAACGCACTAAAAAAGTCTGGGTAAACAGGTTGCCTCTTCGGCTGGAACTGAAGGATAGTACGGGCGATGGGGTACTGATTGGGATACTGTAGTCTATAGACTTCTGTATCCTGAGTTGCCCCTAATATGATGTTTTAGCCCTGCTGGGCAAGTAGCTTCACCTTTTCTGTGTTTCTCTCCCATCCTTTTTCTCTCACATAAATTTAAAATAAGATCTTTATGGAAAGAGCTTTCTGGTACTATGAATTTCTACAGCACTGACACACAATGGAGTCCCGATCAGTGAGACAAATAGGCTGTGCTATACTACAAGCAATAAAGACTATATTGTTATGAGAGGTACAAGGGAATGTGTAGGTTTAGGAATGTGTATAGACAAAACAGGGTATGAGGTGAAACTGGACAAGGATCACAGTGATAGGATAACATGCTGGGATCACCTGACCCCCAGTTATCTTTCCTGCTTGGTGCAGAGGACTGAAACCAATGATCTTCTGAGGTCCCTTCCGGCCTTACAATCTATGAACCTATGAATCTATGCATTTATAGAATCAACCTTTGGATGTGGTTAAAATGATCAAATTGATTTAAAAAAACAGTGATTCATTACCAATTTCCTATCTGTGGGCAAACAGCCAAAGTCTGATGGAACTATCTGAAGTAAGGAAGGTGTGTCAGAAACTTTGCAGAATATTTGATGCGAAGGCATATGTCATTATAAGCAGCGAAATAAAATGAGATTTTGCTTTCAGTTACACTAGCATAAATCTAGATTAGCTACATTGACTTCAGTGAAGTTACTTCTGGTTTGCATAAGTGGACAAAAGAGTAGAATTCAGCTGTCTGACATTATTATTCTGCAGGTCTTACATGTCTTTCATGAACCCAAACCATTGCTGATAGCAGTTTATCTGACATCTAAATCTCCTTTTTTGTTATCATCAAGGCTAAATAATTCCTTCCAACTCTGTCGCTTTTGATATTTGTTCATCCCCAGCTCTTAAAAAAATGATCTTCCTATTGCCTGTAAAAATATGTAGCTGATGAAATCTACTGTGTATTGTCTTGGTTTGCAGGCATTCAACAGAACAAGTGAACAATGGCAGTCTCCAGAGTGAATGGCATTATTCAGCGTTAGCACATAACTTTGAATTACTTTGTCAAAAATCGATCTGAAAAAGTCAGCCACGGTATGACTTCCAAACTGCTTTGAAACACTTAATCATTTTCTCACACTGTTTTATATATAGCTACAGATATGATCTCCTATCAGTGGCATTTAACAAACATTAAGAGGCAGCTCATTCCATGGAACAAGTGGAATGAAGGGTCATTTGGCCAAAATATCGACACGGCTCTCATTCATCCAGCATTAGGATTGCATGTTTATACCCTTTCCTTATGATCTTTTGAAGCACAGAGGTGCTATTCCAATAATAATTGAAATCTGCAGAAGCAAAACAGTAAAAATAATATAAATCAATTGAATTAGACTAGTGTAAAAACAGCATAGTGGAGCTGAAGCTTAGGTTCATAAAAGAAGATTGTAAATGTGTTTGGCAGGGGAATGTTTTCGTGGTTTAGACAGGTACGTAGCATTCCCTAAAGAAAGAGATACTGTTTAAATAGGTGGAGCTCTCAGAAAAAATAGCTGTTTATTTGATGCTACATTAGTTTGCAGAATTATTTGTTATAATATTTCTTCAATCTAAGAAACTCTGAATTGGTGCTTGGTTTTTTAGTCTTTTTGTGGGAAATCGTATGCTGCAATATGCAGATGGTGTGTCCTTAGAACAGGTTCTGCTGAAATATCTGCTTCCACAGAGGTGGGAAGTAGGGGGAGAGATCCTCAGCTGCAGTTCATTTATTCTCTTGCCCCCATTTTTAGCCTTTTGCATTCACTGGAGACTATAGAGATGCTTCAGGAAGGATCTAACCTATAAGTTTTATCCATGTTCCTGGATGACAAAAAGCCAATGAAAAGTATTGTTGTCACTCTTGTAGGACAAAATTTCCACTTCTTTTGGGGAGATAAAACACCAACTATATTGTTACCATGACTGACTATGTGTGGCTCCCATGTACAATGCAAGGTCTTAGTGGGGAGTTGAATAATTCACTACTCAAAAGAACACTGTCTCCATAGGTCTGCTGTAGACCTGGATACAGTTTTCCATAGTAGGCTACATCTCTAGACAATAACTCAGTGAAGAATGTTTTGATGCTGTATGCAAGACAGAAAATATATTGCAGTTATATTCTAATGTGTATGATCTGTGCATATAAATTCCTCTTGGAGCTTCAAGTGTTGCTTTTAAACTATGAAAATGTCAATGACTTGAGAGACCACTTTCCTCCCATGCAAGTACGTCTTTGTGGTGAGTGTAACACACCTTGCACTCCACAGTAGATTTAAAAGGGGTGTGCTGCTGGTAAGTCATTTTCCATTACCAGTTCTTTGGAAATTGGCTGCTTTCAGCTGGGGTCACCTTTATCACACAGTGCATGAAGAGTGGGTGTGTACATATGGGTGGCCAGATGAAGGTGTTAGAAGGGTTACTTTAATTCTCGGTGGGAAAGAACCTCTGTGAAGTGTTTGGCTCTCACATATTTTTGTGGATTTTATTTTTTGTGCTGTGCATTGAATTATCACAAAATGCCAAGAGTGAAGGGTTGATGCTTAACAGAAGAACGTCATAAATTTCTCTTTGTTCCTCTCAAAAAAATGCCCTCTGCCAGTGTGTCTCATCTAACTCAGAGAGCTGGCCAACAGATTTTGAATAAAAAGTGATCAACGTAAATTAGGTCTCTATTAACCATGTATTTTAACCCCCCCCAAAAAAGAATCTTGATATCCTTTTCCTGTTGCCCTGTTATGCATAGTACCATTTGACAAGGTTTGGAACTTCAACAGAGATGTCCCTTAAGTAAATAACAGGATTTTAGTTGTACCAAAGCCCTGGCAACTCTTGCTATGGATCCTGGAGATTGTTAATAGTTTATATAGTTTTTGATGGGTGGTATAATGAAGGAATAATCTTAAAATAGTTTTTGTCTAACTTTTATATGGAACTTAAAATGTATTTATGTGTAATCCTTCCATCAGCTTTTACTTAGAATAGTGTTGGGCTAAGATAACTACTGCAGCCTTCACAATAAATGCAGCATCTTTTAAGATTTCTCAGAGGGAGAAAGAGCTTGAAGGCCATTATTATAACACTGCTAAATGTCATTAAAATGGAGGACCTCTTTATAGATACTTTTAAACATTTTCATTAACTTTCCTAATTGAAAAAAATGAGATTTATAGCTTTCCTATTTGCCATGATAAATGATAAAGCTGACAGTATACAGAGTGCCAAGAACTGTGAGATATGCTTTGACCAAAGTCACCCTATATGTTGATGATATATGTGAGTTTTCTTGGATGATATTTTACCAAAATAAAAAATATATAGATAATAAGAAAAACAACAATAATGTGGATCTTCAAAGGAGATAGATACATTTAATCCAAATGCCCAAACTGAAATCCTGAATTCTGACTGCCAGAAGTGCTGAACACTTGTAGCTGCTGTTTAGATCAATGGAAGCTCTGATATGTTAAATAACACAAAAATTAACAGGGCTAAATAATGATACGTATTCTGAAAAAAAAAACAGTCTCTTGATGTCTCAAATTGGACACTGAAAATTAGTTGATTCCTTCAACATTAATCTTTGTTCCAGATTATATTGGAACACACACTGCATCTGTAAAGCAGTATTACAGGGAAACCATGGTGGCCCAAGAATTAAGTGAGAGGCAAGAATTATTAGGGTGATATCTTTTATTGGACCAACGTCATAGTTTGAATAGATGTAGACAAGCTTTCAAATAATTAAAAAAAAAAGGGGGGGGATCTGATTCTTTCCTTTGGGCTAGTATAGATTTAGTTTGATTTCAGTGAAGTAAGTTGAATTACAAGATTGTAAGTGGAGACTCTGGAAAAAAAAAAAAATTCTGTTCAGTATTGATGCCAGTCATTAAAGTGTTAATGCTGGTATAAAAATGAAATTGCATTAAAATGTTATTCTCCCAATTGAGAATATTGTGCCCAAGTGAATAAACTCCAGATGCATTAAGACTTACAATAAACTCCTGATGACGTTCACAACCAGATGTTCACCTGGTTTTGCTTTGCTCTTCATTTGTTTCCTCTAGATGCCAACAAGATCCCTGATGAGGCAGAGAATCTTAGCCAATTTTTCTTCTGGGGAAATATAAGGGTAAAACATGCAAAGCATAGTCACTTCACATGCAAAAATGTTTGCATATACTTATATGTGCTTTGTAATTCATGGAAAAATGCTCAGAAATACGCATAAGGATTTGAACATGTAGTTCATGGGCTTATTCAGCACTATTTTGGGTGGCACCCAAAGCAAACGGGAGAAGTGGCAAGGGGACATGGGTTTTAGTCAGAATACCCCGTGTCTCTGCAAGTTCACAGGGTGCTGCAGATCAAATGAAAGGGCCCAGAAAAATCCAGAGGTGTGGAAGTTATAAATGTACTGGTAGCTGTTTCTCCGAGCCATATAATTTTTGATTTAGCAATGTTCCACACATTTTTGCAGGTCTCACACATTCAGTATTAGAGACTGGGGCTAATCTGACGTCAGCGCAAGAAAAGGTAATAAAAACAGGTTATAAAAGCAGCTGATTGCCATGAGACTCTGGGAGTGTTTCTGTTGTGAGGGTTGAATCCCAGGACCTGCACCGCTTTGGATACAGACTACATATTTTTGGTTCACTAGCAAACAAAAGTTACAGACTAGAATATTGCTAGCTGTAAGGCTCTCCAGATTTTTGTTCCCTGACAATGCTTTGAATCCCTTGGAGAAAAATAGAAAAGCCATTATTTTTCCCTAGCTCTGAAGACTCCCAGTAGCTTTGACAACCACTACATATTATGACCATTATAGCTGCAGAGCTGTCCTCTCTGAAAGAAGATGAGACGGGAATGGGAGTTCTAAAGTACAGAAGTGTAAGTGTTATGGGGAAATGTTCTATATGGCAGCAACAAAGTAGGGAAGTTTGTACAAAGACAAGCAGATTTACTACATAATGGAGCTTTTAAAATTATTTATATGGACGCCAAATATCCGTGATAATATTTTTTGTGTGTATTACATGATTGTTTCCTAAGAAATTGCATGTTACCCTTTGGGAACTGTTATCAGCATCTGCATTCAGGGGTGTATATACTGGGGCTCTGAGGTTTAATTCTAATGTTTTCTAGAAAGTCCAAAAATAAGTGGGCCCCTTCCTGCACTTCCACAGAGAACTGAGATGAGATGCAGGGAAATAAGGGAGTCTTGAGTTAAACATGGTATTACCTTGTTGCTGCGTTCCTTGTGATGTACAGAACATACATGTTGAGGCATCCTTGTCTTATGAGTATGTGATCCACATGCCACTAGGAAAGTGAGGATGGAGGATTAAAAGCATTTCCATGCTAACTGCTTAGGTGGACACTGTTACATGGTGGCATATGTAATCCAAGGTGGATTATCCCTATTTAAGGGATAGTTTTTGTTTACTGCAGGGTCGACTGTAGTTTCTGTAGTATAGGGCAACTGAAAGTATTTACATAAATGCCCACTATTTTGCCTCATGGGAAAGTGCCTGGGTGAAGCTGCCCGTTAAAATTTAGCACGGTATTACTACCATTGCCTAGCAGATAAAAGTCAATGTTCAGGACACTATCACAGCACTATTTTTACTGGAACCAGGTGGACTTTAAGAGAAATGAAAGGGTAAGACACCTGACAGCTGCTTCAAACTTTAACATTTAAGTAAGATGAAAAGGTATGGAAGCAGCAAAATGTAGATGGTGTAATTTAGATATGGGGGAAAAAAGAACAGCTGAAGATCTTAGAGCAGCAAATTTGCTGTTCATTATAGCAGTTGCCATATAAAACAATTCTTTCCACATGGGCATCGTTTTTATTTTTAATTTTAAATTGCTCTTTTCAGTGGTCTGGGGGAAAAAAATGCATCAAAACCAAATCATGTTGATTGTCAGGTAAAACCCAACAACATACATTCATCTGATAGACTCAACCTATTACACTATATTTATATTACAGCATCACCTAACTTGGAAAACCGTAAACCCTACTTCTCAAATCCATTGTGTAAGACATTGAAACACAATGTTACTCTTATGTAGAGGTTTCCCATTGTTTTCTTTTTGTCTTTTCAGGTTGGTTTCTGTGGGGAGGTTTCACTAGTGATATTCAGCATGAGTCTGAATGAAAGCCCATTGAAAAATCTATGAAAAGACTCCCGTTGACTTAATGGTCTTTGGAGGATGCCCAGTGCTATACTAAACAACCCAAGCTGACAGTGTTAGAAATGTGTTTACTATTTAATCTTGATATTTTTCAGAGTAACTGTAACAGGTCGTGGCCCCAAGGGTGGCCATGATGCCCAATGGTAAGGAAGTGACTCTTGCTCCACTCCAGCTCCTTGGGGTACCCTCCCTTTTTGTATTTTCCTGCCATGCCTTGATGGAATTTATAGTATTGCAGGAGGCTGTCCCAGGGTCCCAGAGTGAGTTTCAGTCCCTCAACTGTCTTGTGTTTCATGTGCCTAGCTCCTATCAGTCTTGCCCTGAAGCACTAAATCACCTTAGGGGTATTAACCATGGCCCCCAACCACCTCACACAGCCAGTCTCATGCCTTGCATGTGTCAGTCAATATCGATTTGGAAGAAGCCCCCTGACCCCCTCTCTACTTAAAGTGACTAAAGCCTCTAGCTCCCTGTCACAGTACCAGCTTTTACTTTTAATTCTGTTAGCTCAGTGACAAACACAAGATAGATTCTCCTCCAGCTTCCGGTAAGGAATGCCATTTGTTGTTGCTGTTAGTTTTAAGTTATCTCAACAAAAAAATTGAGTGCATCAGGTGTCCATAGCATGGTACCAATATACTTTGACAATTTCTGATAAAGAAGAAAGATGGCCTTGTAAGACATCGAGTGGGTAAGGTAACTAGTAGGGTGAAAGTGCTAGACTTTAGGAAAGCTGATTTCAATGAACTCAGGCGTTTAGTCAAGGACGCACTGCAGAGTAAGAGTTTTGAAGAGATGGGAGCCCAGGAAGGGTGGCTGTGCCTTAAGGAAATGATCCTTTGGGCACAGAGGGAGATGATCCCGATGAGGGGAAAAAGGGGCCGAGAGGTTTCCTTGGCTGACCAGAGAAATCCAGAGCAGCCTACAGGCAAAAAAGGGGGCATATAAAAAGTGGAAAAAGGGAGAGATTACTAAAGAGGAGTAAACCTCCTCTGCTTGCGCTTGTAGGGAGGCAGTTAGACAGGCCAAAGCTACCATGGAGCTGAGGATGGCATCCCAAGTTAAGGATAACAAAAAAATGTTTTTTAGATATGTCACGGTGGGGTCCTTCAGGAGGGCCGTGATCTCCTTACGGCCCCCTCACCGTGCCAAGTCGGCTCAAGGGCACCCTCAAATTCTCGTCACGTCTTTGATGGTTAGATAAGGTTGGGAGGCTGCCTTATGACTCCCTGGGCACGGTTAGCTGGGACCTGTGTCCCCATGTGTTCCCGGACCCCCTGGGGGTCTCCCGGTATGATGGGTGCTTCCCAGGCACCCTAGCCTTATGGGCTATGTGTGGCTCCTACCAACCCCTAATACCACGCCCCAAGCCTCGCTGATGGGATAGATGCTGGTATGTCTCTCTCTCTATATATATACTGCCCGTCTCTCGGGCCTCCTCTACGTACTCTCGCCTGCTCTCTGGGGCCTCCCCTGCTGTACTGCCCTCTCTTGGTCTCTCTGAGCCCACTCGGGGCCTCCCTGTAATGTTGCCCCTTTCTGGGGCCTTCTCTATAGTGTCGCCCCCTGTCTGGGGCCTTTGCAATAGTGCCCCCTCCTGGGGCTTTTCCTACAATGTTGCCCGAACTCGGGCTTCTAAAATACAGCCCCCCCATCTGGGGCTCTCTGCGCCCACTCTGGGGACTGCTCGGTGACACCCCCCAACTATCGGGCCCACTGCACTGCTGCCCCCTTTCTCCCAGGGCTCGCCGTGCCACTACCCCCTCTCGCCGGGGGCAACCGCAGCACTCTACCCTGCTCTGGGGTTTATCGCCACACTAGCCCTTCTTCAGAGGCTCCCCCCGCCCACACCGGGCTTCCCGATAATAATGCC
>NW_005842030.1:2414499-2414750 GCF_000455745.1 Alligator sinensis | reverse complement strand
CAAGGAGAAATGCAAAGTGCTGCACCTAGGGAGGAAAAATGTCCAGCATACCTACTGCCTAGGAAATGACCTGTTTGGAGGCACAGAAGCAGATAGGGATCTTGGAGTCCTAGTGGACTCCAAGATGAACATGAGTCGGCAGTGTGACAACGCCATCAGAAAAGCCAATGGCACTTTAGCGTGCATCAGCAGATGCATGCCGAATAGGTCCAAGGAGGTGATACTGCACCTTTATCGTGCGCGGGTCAGCA
>NW_005842030.1:2401004-2414393 GCF_000455745.1 Alligator sinensis | reverse complement strand
GGGCGCTGGTCAGACCGCAGTTGGAGTACTGCGTGCAATTCTGGGTGCTGCACTTCAAGAGCGATGTGGATAACCTGGAGAGGGTCCAGAGAAGGGCCACTCGTATGGTTAAGGGCTTGCAGGCCAAGCCCTATGAGGAGAGACTGGGGCACCTGGACCTTTTCAGCCTCCACAAGAGAAGGTTGAGAGGCGACCTTGTGGCTGCCTATAAGTTCATCACGGGGGCACAGAAGGGAATTGGTGAGGCTTTACTCACCAAGGCACCCCTGGGAGTTACAAGAAATAATGGCCACAAACTAGCAGAGAGCAGATTTAGACTAGACATTAGGAAGAACTTCTTCACAGTTCGAGTGGCCAGAGTCTGGAACAGGCTCGAAAGGGAGGTGGTGCTCTCCCCTACCCTGGGGGTCTTCAAGAGGAGGTTAGATAGGCATCTGCCTGGGGTCATCTGAACCCAGAACTCTTTCCTGCCTATGCAGGGGGTCGGACTCGATGATCTATTGAGGTCCCTTCCGACCCTAACATCTATGAATCTATATACTTCAGGCAATAGACAGGACCCCGATTCAGTTACCATTTCTGTCAGACACCTCTCACTATACATCCAGGTTACACAGGGACGTGAACTGAACATACAGGGCACCTACACGCGTGGGGAGCCTACTCTGATGCGCTGGAAATCTAGTATGTTGGAGCAGACTCCATGAAATCTTCTTGAGCACGTAAATTGATGTGCTCTGGCAGCCTCATGTGTCACGTGTATCAGCGGCGCAGCATGACTCCACACTGAGAAAATGGCAGCTGTGTTCTTTGAACTTAAATATATTCAATGTGCTTCAGGTCAAAGTGCACTGCTGCCATTTTCCTAGCACGGGGAAGTGCTGCACAGCTGATACACATGGCACATGGGTGCTTTTAAGTAGCATAAATAAAAATGCCCACAATGATTGAAGAGCCCTTTGTTTCCAGATCACCCTGTGCATTGCAGTCAGTCCCCTTCACTTGTACTGATACAATTCCAGTTGGCTAGGTCTTGGAATCCTCTTACTAAAATACAATCCAGAATAGTGCCCTGATTTACACCAGAATGACTCCAAATATGGATCTGCTCACAGCCTACATTTTGTATTAAAGGGTAACTGGGCAAAATGTATAAGCAGTTTTGGGAGCAGGTACCATGAACCCAGAGTTCCTTCAATTCAGGGCAGCCCTTCCTTCCTGAGCTACAGTCATGGTTCATCTTACTTGCCTTTCTTATGCCCCATGATTTGATTTCTCTTGGCTCCCCAGTGAGAGCTTCTGTAGGAAGGAGTTGGAAGAGGTTTGTTGCCTAGTCTGCCTCCCAGCTTGGAGGTCAAGGCATCCTACTGAAACATGTGTGTTGCAGATCCACCCCCTGCATGAAGCTGAGAGGGGGTGCAGAATCCTGGCAGGTAAGGCTGGTAGGGCCAGCCTCCCCTATCCCACCTGGGATAACCTGTTGTGTGCCAGAGCACATGTAGCATAGGCATTCCCCAGGGACAACTAGCAGCAGCACAAGGTGTACCACTGCTAGTTGTCCCTGGGGACCAAACATCTATGCTTGTGCAAATGTGGCCTTAGTGGGCAAAGTAGAATTTAACCCTTAAGTTTTTAAGTTGTATTTCTGAAAGTCTGACTAATTGGAAATCTACAGGACCCAGATTTCTACAAATGAAAACTAAATCAAGCTTGTGAGCACTTCCATTTAGGTCTCAAAATGACTAAAATTTAGGCATCTTAGCACAAAGAGTGATCCAGATCAATTTGGTTGGGCACCTCATCCCACATGTAAAAAGAAAGATATGTGCATTACTAGGAATTTATGTGCCTTTTCACTGAAGTGCAGTTCAGTGAAGTTCTGCTTAAATGATGACGCATTTGTGAAGTCCTAGGCAAAATAGACATAGGCTTTTGAAAATACAACTATTGTGCATGCTTAACATGTCCACCATTTTGAATGATCCAAATCCTACCTAAAGCAATTTGGGATTCACAAATTTGCAATTTCTGAACATAAGATCTGCCATGTGTGCGCTCAGAGGATGCCTAGTGGAAATGCTTCCTCCACCTTTGGTCCAACAGCCTTGTAGGTAGACCACGGGCCCAGGAAGTGATAGCTTTGGTTTCTCTTCCTGCCTATGCTGATGGGGTTTGAACCCTTATCTTCTTCCAAGGACAGTGCCTTAACCACCAGATTCTGGGCTAGGTAGTGCTGAGGGCATCCTCTACCCCTTCTGTGTTAAAACTGGCTCAATGGACAGAAAACACAATTCTCAATGGGCTGAACAAGCAAGATGGAGACCGATTCTATGCACCATGTGGAGGAATACTCCCCTGGAATAAAGAGGTGCCCCACCTTTTAGTTCCTATACATTTTCTATTTAATCAGCTACTGGATAATGTGAATAAACAACACTGGGACCAGGCACGAGGAACAAGAACCTGGGAAGTTTGTAATGTTTGCTAATTTTCTCTTGGTAGAAATGACTGAGCTCCTGTATACAGAGAGTGTAGTGGAGCACAGTGAGTGAGTCATGTGTGTCTAAAAGGTGGTTGAGAGTTAAGTGAAATGGGAATAATATAGTTGTCTAGATAGGAAGACTGCAGAACTTACAGAAGAAACACATATGTAGTGGAGGAAGACAGCCTGGTCATGGGATTTCACTCAGTGGGGCTCCACAGCGAAAGAGCAATAGTGGGAAGAGTGAATGTTAAGGGCTGAGCCAATGAAAGAAAGGGAAGAGGGCAGGGAAGACAGGGTGCTGAACAGATGAGAAGCTATCAAAGTTCATAACTTGGAAATGAGGGAGAGGAGGAGTGATGTAAATACAGATGAACTAGTTTTCCCTGGAAAAAATAGCAAAAATCTCTGGAAACCCTGCCCCCGAAAAAAAAATCAGATTTTTCTGCAAATAAAATGAAACATATAGGGACTTCTCAAAATCATGGCAGAAGTGGAAAATGTGCAGGGCAGCGGTGCCTTTATTTTCTTTCTCCTTACTGCACCCCCCTCCCCACTGCTGATTGGTTGCAGAGCTCTGCAACGCTCTGCACCTCAGCACTGATTGGTGAGAAGCAAAAACTGAAGAAGAAGCTTTGTTTTTGCCTCTCACGATGAGAGGTGAGGGGCTGGGCTGCTGGGGCCCCATGGCCAATCAGTGGTGGTTGGAGGGGAGAGAGGGAGTGCAAAAAGGCAAATTTCATGGTTTTCCATGATTTTCCATGGGAAACGGATTTCAATATTGCAAGAGCTTCCATGGCCATACAGACACTATAAAGTAGTTTATATACTTTTGGGATGGGCCCATAATAGTAGAATAATATAGATGTTACAAGATTTTGTTTATGCTAGATTACTCAAAAAGGCCTAACAGATTTTAAAAGAATATATGATTTTATTCCCTAACCATCTGTTGCTTGGTACCACAAGCATTTTAAGTAGTGTTGTTTCCAGTGCCATCTGCTACATTGTCCCTTCAGAGGATCACCAAAGTAGTAGCTGGCTGACTACACTAACAGCTGTGACACTGCTTTCAGGGATATCTATACTAACAGCAGGAAGATCTTCTGTCATAAATCTTACATGCATATAGTTATGTCCTTTATCTCTCCATGCCATCAGACATGAACATCGAAGTCTTGTATGCAGTTTTGCAGAAAGAATGTAACCTTCTCAGTCCCATCTGTCTGCTCCTTTCTTTCTATATTTCCCTTGGAAGTGAGGTATGGGTATATAAAATAAATGTCTGAGTGATGAGGAAATCACAAAATGTTTGGAGATATAGTCATTTTTGGATTATGTTGTTTTTCTGCAAGGGTTCTCATACCTTCCATTTCTGGTGAGTCTAGAAAAAAAACTTCCTAATGACCTTTCTCAAATATTTTAGAATATCTCAGGATGTTGAAGAACACCATCAGGTAAACCATGAGATCATCAGATAAACTGTGACCAGCTAATGGATTGGATTAACAACCAAGTGCATGGAGTCCAAGTAAGCATCTACAACCTTATACATGGTGCTTTGCTGGACCAGTGCTATCGTATATCTTGTTTTGAGAGTAACTAGTTTCTGGTGTTTCAAATCTTTATAAGGGAGGTGTGAGGTGCCTTCTAGCTGAGGTCTAATCTTATCTCATAGATTTACAGTCTTACAAAAGACCCTAGTCAAGATTCCCCCTGGGAACTCAAAAGATTTCTTTCAACAAGATAATATGAGGTTTTTAGACTGTCAAGAGATATAGAACAAGGAGGGGTTCTGTAAGTACATCAAATAGAAAAAAACAAAATAAAACACAGGGAAACATAAATTTCCTATTCCGTGGGCATGTCTATGCAAGAGGCTTTACTTGAGATTAGAATTTATTACTGCAGATTGCAGATATGTACTGCACAGTAATTTGCTCTAATCACAAGTAAATTTGCTACCTGTAAATAAAAGTAACAAATTTACTCTTGATTACTTACTGCACAGTACAACATGTGTAGAGGGCTGACCAGGAGCCTGACAAGGACAATGTACACATGCCGTGACAGCAGGGAGCTCCCAGTCTTGGCTTCCCAATTGTGATCGGGAAGCAGGGGCTGGGAGATACTTATAAAAATCTCCTATCCCAGCCTTCACAATTGCAGACTGGGGGCTGGGAGCTCCCTGTTGCCAGGGCAGGGGGACATTGTACCCATCTGGGCTTCAATGGCAGAGCGTACCCTGGCAGCAGGTAGCTCCCAAGCACAGGAAGCAATGCCCCAAGCCACTCCAGAAGCCATCTGTCTCCTGGCCCTAAGACAGAGTTGTTTACTCTAGAGTAAACTGATCCTACATTATTTGCACGTACAGACATGCCCAGCGAAATATGAGCTATTAATGAAAGGTGTAAAAGGAAGTGAACTGCTCAACACCTACTTTGCTTCAGTCTACAAACAAAACGAACACAACCAAAGAAAGAGAAAGGTTGCAAATAATAAATACAGAGTGTCTCAGACGGCCGGAGCCGACTCGAGGTGATTCAGATTTACTCGGTCGTTTGGGCGGGCTGGTGAATGGAGAGGCAGACACAGCTTATCAGTTGCAAAAACTTTACTTACGCAGCCTGTAGCCGTGACGCAGATGGTCCGGTCGTCTGAACAACTGTCAGTTGTTCCAGCTGGCAAGGCTCAGGCCAGCTAATCTGTCCACAAATTAAGCCGGCGGGGAAAGGGTACGTCGGGGATTGCGCTCGGCGACGGGAAGAAGAATCGATATGTGATCAGTCTATCGATCAGCTAGCTGCAAGTCAAATCTCCTTAGAGGCACTCTGCAGCATGCTCAAAGTTCTTCGACTTGGGCGGAAGTCGCACGAAATTTTAAACGGCTAGCAAGCCAATTACTAGCCACCACGTAGGAATAATTTGGAACCGGCCAATAGCGGAACACGAATTTGCATCCAAATGGCGGGAACTCTCTTGCATCGAGGTTTTTCTGTTGCAACAAAAACCTTTGCTGTGCAAGAGGCTCTCATGTGGCGGGAAAATTCCGTCGTGCCGAGGCACCAAAATTACTGGGTTGTGACACAGAGCATGTTGGAAAATCTGAATGAGTTGAAGTCAGCAGAGCCTGCTGGATCTTTAACCTAGTGCACTGAAGAAATTAGCTGAAGAAATCTTGGAGCCAATGGTAAGAATACTTACAAACTCATGGGTCATGGGTAAGGTCTAAGAGAACTGGAGAAAGGTTAAAATAACATCCTGTCTTCAAAAAGAGAAATAGGAGGACCTAGAATTACACACTAGGAAGGATGTACACTAATCAGCCTGATTTCGATATATTGGAAGTTGTTAAAGGAGATTAGAAAGCAATCAATTGGCAATTATCTGAAGTATGAAGGGGCAATCACTGTCAGCCAACATATAGTTGGCAATAACAAATCATGTTAAGACAACTTGATTTAATTTTTTTTTTAAAACAGGGGAATCAGTTTGATGACTTATGGAAAACACTGTGGCTGTATTATACCTGAATTTTAGGAAAGCTTTTGGCACATTTCCACATACCATTGTCACAGGTAGACCCAAGTGACATGGGCTAGAAAGAATAACCATTAAGTTACTAGGGCTGTGCAAAATGTCGCTAGCTGTTTTGTTTCAACGCTGTTTCGACTCTCTTTGCACTCAAGACACTGAAACCGAAACAAAATAAAAGGCCTTGAAACATCCTTGCAATTAAATGAGAGCAGTTGAAACGTTTTGCAAGTTTCAAACTGTGTCAAGTTTCAAAGCTGGCCTAGCTTCCAGCTAAAGAGAAACGATGGAGAAGGAGAGGAAAGAGCGGGGAAGGACTGCTCTGATATTGACATGTGGAGCTGGTCAGCAACTGTGATCCTTCCATGAGGAATCCCAGTGCTCTGGCGGAGGGACGGAAAAACAGCATAAAAAGCATTGTTTGAACTGAGCTTTCTCTGTGCCTTCACACTTACAAGTGACACAAGTTTTGCTCTGAACAGTATGAGGTGCAGTTTCCCTGAAAGCCCTGCACCTATCTCCTTGCAACTTGGCAGGCTCCGTGCACTCAGAAGGGGTTACCTTTCCTGCAAGATTAATCCAAATCAGGACAGAAATGACAATGGTATAGGCTGTTTCGAGCTTCCCCATTATAGCCTATGGGAGAAATGTCAAAACAGAGTTGAAACAGTGAAACTTTTTTGATGAAATGAAATGGAACAGCAGTTTCGAATCAAAATGAAATCTGAAACAAAACACTGTTCCACTGAAACGTCAAAACGCAAGTCAAAATGAAATGGTGCCATTTCACACAACCCTAATACATACTTAGCTGAATAACCACAAGCAAAGAGCAACTATAAATGGATTAACAATAGACTGCCAGGAGGTCACAAATGCTCCACAAAGATCTGTCCTGGATCCAATGCTGTTTAACGTTTGTGTTTAATGACTTGAATGCTGTGATAGAGAGCACGCTAATTGCATTTGCAGATGGCATGAAACTGAGAGAGGAAGAAAACACACTGTAGGAAGGGATTACATTTCAAAGGTTTCTGGATAAATTGGAGAACTGGGCTATCAACAACAACATGAAATTTAGCAAGGACAAATGTACGGAACTACTTACAGGAATGTAAAAACAAATGAAAAAATACAGAATGGGAGCTAATGGTCTTGGCAGTAGGACTGGCCAAAAGGATTTTGGGGGTTACATTAGGTCACAAACTGAACCTGAGTTGGCAGTGAGATGCTGTTTGCAAAAAAAAAAAAGAAAAATAGCAAATGTAATTTTGGAGCTGCTGCAACAGGGAGCCAGGGAGAACTTGAAGGGAGAAGCCACATCAGGGATGCCTCCAGGTGGGGAAAACAACATATTATGGGCTAGCTGCAGGGGAGTAGGCAGCCAAGGACCCATAGGCTGCAAGTGCCTATTGCAGGGCTAGCTGCCCAGCAGTAGGAGAGTAGGGCAGAGCCCTGCTTAGGCAACAAGGGCACTGCTGTGGGGACAGCTTATGAGGCATACCTGCAGCTGGGCAGGGCATCACCTGACTGGAAGTGGAGGAGCCCAGGGATATAAGCCTGGGTCCCTGAATCAAAGGAGCAGTGCATCTTTGAACTCTGCTGAGAGAGGAGCTCCTGCCAGTTCAGGCTGGTAGAGAATGAGAGCTGCAGGCCGTGGCAGGTTTGCCCAAAGCGAGGACAGCCAGAGAGTGGGCAGCCAGAGAGTGGGAAGGTGGCCTGGCAGCGGTATGATGACCCACAAGGGAAGATTTTGTATTTAAAGCAGCTGCTTATATTTTTGTTATAGTTTTACGTCGGAGGACAGGGTATGCTGATAAGGGAGAAAAGGAGGCCACTGCATTGCCTGAGGGGCACACAGGTTTTTTACTCCTTCCAGGGGCAGGGGCACAAGGCACAGGCAATCTGAGGCCAAGTGGGACAGAGCTGGAGACCAGAGGGACCAACAGATGTGATGTGAGGCCAAGAGAGTCAGAGGCAGAGCCCAGGGGGACAATAGGGGTGATCTGAAGCCAAGAGGGCCAGAACTGCATCTCAGAAGGGATGACCAAGGCAGCCAAGGGCCATCAAGAGGCTTAGATGGAAAGGCCAGGCCAGAGCTAGTGGGCCTGGGCTACAAGTCTACAGCCATAGTAACCTATAGGCTAAGGCTAGGAAGGCCAAATCCTATATAAGGGAGTAACTGGCAATCAAGTGACATCTGTGAGGCATGGGCATGACTGTAGAGGTGGAAGGAGACTGTGAATAGCCCTTACAGTAACTGGTGCCCTGGGACTTGGAAGGAGGCAGGCCTGGGATCCTGCACCATGGAAGCGGGCAGGAAGGGGGCAGGACTGGGATCCTGGATAGGATGGGTCATCCAGGACAGTATGTTTAGTGATTGAGGGACAGGGCTGGGATCAGCTGGGTTCCGGAGGGACCCACTGGATAAAGAATAGCTAAGGGCTTTCTCTAGGACCCTGGGGTAGCCTCCCTTTTTACAATCCAATAATTCTATTAAGGCATGGCAGGAGAGAGGAAAGGGAGGGTACCCTAGGAACTGGAGAGGGACAAGAGCTGTATGGCCACCACGAGGGCTTACAGCTGCCCCTGGGGCCCAGTCCTGTCATAGCTGCATTAAGAGAAGCATTGTATGCAAGTCATGGGAGGAGATCATACCACTCTACATGGCACTGGTTAGGCTTCATGTGGAGCACTGTCTCCAACCTATGTGGAGAAACTCTGTGGAAGGATGGCTCTGGTATTTACCAGTCATGAAGGAAAGTTTTTGTTTAAAACAAACTTTTATTTATTTATTCATTTTGTTCCTAACATTTGTTTACCCAGGACGGAGGAGGCTTGGTTTAAAGTAGTAGCTTGCATTATTTTTAACCAGTGGACTGGGAGTGGATACAAGGGGAAAAGAGGAGCCCACTTTTGTGCCTTGAGGGGCATGCTGAGCTTTGAGTTCTGCCAGGGAGCAGGGGGTGCAAGGTACAAGAGGGCCTAGAGGACACAGGAGGTTTTAATCCCTTCCAGGGCTGGGCACTAGCCAGGCCAGTTCAACCAACAAGGCAAGAGCCTGATAAGGGCAGGATAATATAAAGATGGTCTGAGGCTAGGAGGGTTAGGGCCAGGGCCTGGGAAGGGCAAGAGCATGAGACAGGGACAGGAGCCAAGAACAGATGAGGGCTAGGGCTGGTAGCCAAGGTCCCCAGACTGCAGGCCTTGGGTAAGAGACCCAGCTAGATAAAAGGAGCCAAGGCCAGGAAGGCTGAAGCTTTCACAAAAGTTTTGAGGCCAGAAGGGCCACACATTGAGTTGGACAAAAGGCTCCATTGAGATGATAACCAGTAATATCTGAAAGATATGGGCATGGCTATAGGGGCAGTTGGAGGCCACAAATGCAGTCCTTAAGGCCCCTGGTGTCTGAAGACACCCCTGGAGAGTGACTTGCAAATGGACCAATTTAATTCTAGGACTTGGGCAGCCTCCCAAGCTTTTCTTTCCAAACAACCTCAAGGCATGGCAGGAGAGTGAGAGGGAAGGGCCCAAGGGACTGGAGGAGGAAGGAGTCTACAAGACGGCACTACAGCATTGCTCAACCCAGGCCCTGCCATACTACAGACCTCATTGAAAGCATGATGGAGTTAGTGAAAAGACTCCCAGTGAGTATAATGACTTCAGATTGTGTCCTAATCTCTCTGGATTTAATACATAGTTCTAGTGGATTTAAACCCCATTTCCCTGTGGTGGGCCAAAGGGACTTCAATTCAGGTAAGTATTCAAACTCATGAATAATTAGACTTGGCAGAACTGGATTTTTTTTTAAATTAGATGGCTGAAATTGATGATTATTTTAAAACACTTATTTAGATTTCTTATTTATTTAATTTTTTTAGGCAGGGTGGGTAGAGCTGTGGCTGCACTGCCCATGCACTGATCCTTGGCAGTGACTTGGGAAGCCACTGCAGGAGCTGGGGCCTTGCTAGTGAACCTGTACTGTGATGGGGGTTGGAGGAGCAGATCTGTTGGCAGCCAGGAGCCTGGGAGTCTGGTGCCACTGGCACCTTCTTTAGAAATCACTAGCATGTTGTCTTAAAAACCATAAGGTGCTGCTTCTTCTCTTCATTAGGTTATCATCTCTGATGAATGAACATAGAAGAGTTAAAAGGAGAAGTCCATTTCACCAAAAAAAAATTAATGTATAGTTTCTTATACTTCTGAATTTGAGTTGAGATTTCATGACCTATTACTGCAGTTCACAGTTTTATTAAGTATGTGTATAATTTGGTACAGACACAAAGTCTGTGCCATATGTTCGACTGATGCATAGCTTCATTGAATTCAGTGCTGTTGAGCCCATTTATACAAGCTGAATTTTTGAGCCAGAGTGACGTCAGTGTTTGAAGCTGGCTGATTTTTCTGCCTGGCATTAAGCTAAATATAAAGGATTCTTTGGTTACTTGGAGTTTATCTCTCTCTCTCTCTCAAAAAAAATAAAAAAATAAAAAATTCAGTATCAGTGAGAAATGGATTTGAGGGACCATATGTCTATAGACCTTCCCATGAACTTCCAGTTATTTTGTTCCTCTGTAGTAGGGTACCTATCAATAAATCAAGGTGATAAATTCAGAGACTGGAAGGCTTGAAAATGAACTTTAAAGGCAAGATTAACATGCAATGGAAAGTGACTTTCCCCCATGATGACACAGATATGCATTGAACTAGAACGCAGTAATAGTTTTTATTGAATGTGAAAAGCAAGTAACATTTAGCTTTCTTATGGAAGGCGTGAAAAGGTCAGCTGGAAGCTTTATTGATGGTACTTAATGGAGAAGTATTCTTGCTGTGATGCAAACACTGGTGTCTATTTGGCTAAAAGAGAATACATAATAAAAAATCAAGTCCTCTCCAGTAGGACAATTGCAGTGTGGCTCATTTGTGTATTTGTGCTGCTATTTGGCACCCCTGTGCTTGTCTCTAAAACTGCAGGAGAGAAATCTTTTATAATATGTATATTAATTTATCTAACCCGTGTTCAAAATTTCGGTGCTTCCATGTTCCTGGTATGATTTTAATGAGCTCCATTTTCATAGATTTACAAGAACTAAAGCACTCCTTTATATGAATATAATTTGTCAAGCAGTTATTTTTACTAGTTCAAAACTTCCTGGGAAATGCAAGCCGACTTAAGTATAACATTGGCTTTCTAAAGAAATTTGTTTTCTGAAATCTTTTTTAAGCTTGATATGAATTCCTGTCATTGCAATTCCCTGGCATTTTTAATTCATTTTCAGCAGTTGTCAATTTAAAAAAAAAAAACAGCTTCTCTTTAGCAAAGTGAATAACAGCACAGTAAATATCCCATTTGTGACACTGGCCACCACAAATTAATAATTATATTAATAATAATAATGGATTACTAATAATTTTCAGGTATCGAGTGGTTCCTAGAATTGTGACTATGCAGTGAACAAATAGGCATTGATATTTCTGTGCTAGGCACAGGCAGTGTGCGTATAAATTGGAACTAAAGAGATAATCAAGGAATTGGAAGTTAGTCTGTTTTCCAATACTAAGTGTACTGTGAAATAGTTATATAATTAAAAATAAGCAATGATTTAAACATAATCAGGGTTGGGGTTTTTTTTTCTCTCGGGGAGATGACTTGGACTTTGACTAAAATGTATACCTGCCAAGTTTTTAATAATGAATAATACAAGTTGTTCAGAAAAACACTGGCAAGTTGTAATGATGCTTCTAACTACTCCCTCCCCCCACATAATAGCGAACAGGTTCCTAGCTAAAGTGCTGAACCCAAAGTAACCTGCATTTTTTATGCACTCCAAATTCCTAGAGCCACTGACAAACTTCATATCCACGTTTGTATGCATCTTTCCACCTGGGGATTTTTTAGACTGGATTGTGAGTGTAAAAAGGATGCTAAAAGAACTGCCTTCCCATTATCCAGTGAGGCCTACAATTAGGGCATAAAGGTCTCCCATGACAGAGGTCCCTGTATTCTGTGTATTGTGCAAACTATTGACTCCCATCCCCCCAACTCCAGCTGCCAACTCCTGGAGAACAGGACAGAGATTGAAAAGACCAGGATTATTTATCCTTCCAAAAAAGCACGTAAAATGATATATAACAAAAATGTATAGGCCGCAAAAGAAGGTAGACAAGAAACTTCTTTTCTCCCTTTGTCATGTAGGGTAGAAGGCAGAGTAGACTAACTAAATCAGAGATGTACAGCATAAGCTTTCTTAAGTAGCAGCTCCACTCATGACATTTGATGAAGTAAGCTGCTACTTATGAAAGTTCATACAATGCATCTCTGATTTAGTCTGTAAGGTGTAAATCTTCCCTGTTTTCTGCCTGACTTCAGACTAATGTGGTTAAGGACATCTGTCTGCAAATATAGAGTGACCATACATTCCATTTTCATCAGGACAAATCCACTTTAAACACCTGTCCTGTTGGTGTGTTGACATTTTGTCTCCTTTGCAGCAGGACACCCGTGATTGGTGTTTAACATGGTTTTCCCCTTGTTCCGGCTCCCTCTCTCCAGCGTGCTCAGCTGAGACTTGGAGATACCTTAGCATGCCAGAGAACAAGGAGCTGGGGGGAGCAGAGCAGGGTGTTCTATTTTGTACTCAGGAGGAACATTTACACATGTGCTTTAATGTGCATTAGCCTATTTTAATGAGCATTAAAGTGTCACTGAAAAAACATGATTTAGTTAACAAGCAATAAAATAGGCTAATGTGCATTGTGTCATTTAAAAACTGGGCTGTTTCGTTAATGTCCATTAAGTCAAACTAATGCGCTTTTTCTTAGTACTTCACAATGGATCTGGAGGTATTAGATTGAATGCATATTAACTAAAGCACATTAATGCACACGGTAGCACTGGAAATATCAGGCACTGACTACTCTGAGAGAGGCCTATTTGTTATGCAGGCATGGTGGGCCTAAACCCACCAGGAAGCTACAAGCCCTCATCAATGGTTAGAGGAAGGTCACTAACTTCATACCAATTACATTTTTGGGACAACTGATAAAAAAAATAGGAAGGGGGATGTGGGTCATAGGTTAAGAACTATGATTTCAAGGGCAGGCAATGGGCAGAGGATACCAGCTATTGCCCACTGCCCCTTGGATATATTTAAGGAGCCTGTGGATGCTGCTCAGTGACACTCTGCTCAGAGACATGTATTTATCAGTGAAAGGAACAGATGCACAGGTTTCCCCCTACCAATGCCTCCTTCCTGGTCTAGTAGAGGAAAAGTTTGGCAACAGCGAAGAATAGCTGACCATACTCTCAGAGACAGTATATAACACTAGATGGCTCCTAGTTCAGTTCTGTGTTCGTGTGCCAGAAGTCAGAC
>NW_005842030.1:2400008-2400973 GCF_000455745.1 Alligator sinensis | reverse complement strand
CAGGAATCACAGGTCTACGTCCCTCGTAAACTCTAAATTAGGTCTGGTACCTCGTGGGCAGAACTCTGCTCCTCATATAGGCTGAAGCAGACAGATCATCCCCTTGTTCAGGAACTGGTGAGAGCCTGAAGTATAATATCATCAAAATTCCTCTGTGGATACGGTTCCACTGTGCCCTGCACAAAGCAATGGTACAAATGCCATAATCTGGCCTTTATTGCAACTTAAAAAAATGGTGATTCCTGAGAAAGCTAATGTTTAAATGGTGATGTCCTACCACCAAAGAACCAAGAGGTTCGCAACCCCAATTAATAACCATGTTTAACCTTTGATCCCAATAGGAGCAGGTTAGACTCTAAATAGAGTGCAAGGTCTGAATGTAGCCTGCACGTATAAAACCACTTCCACTGCTTTGTTCTCCATGTGTGTACTGTACAACCCTAACGTTCTTTGTGGTTAATGAGACCTGAGTGTGTTCAGCATCTTTCCTGAGGCATACAGTACCTTGCAGGATTGGTTCTTTTACAGCCTTATTTAATCAAATATTTCAATGCAGAGGACGTACAGTAGATGCCATTGTGTCAAAAGTTCTGTTTGTACAGTGCGTAGTACAATGCAGTACAAGGCTATACAGTTCTGCAAAAGTGGAGATATAATTAATACAGTTTCACTATATCCTACACCTTTTCATTATTCTCAAGAAGTGACATTTAAAAAGCCTGGCAGCAGAATGGCTTCCTTCTTATACTAAGTAACTGAATGGAAAGAATATTGTGGCATGGCTTATTATTAAAGTTGTCTGCTCTACCATAATTTAGGTGAGTTTCATGTGCTTTAATGGACACTTTTCCCTTCATGTTATTCTCCAAATTTCCATCCTAATTCAACTCCCTCTCATCTGACCACACCATGGCCTACCTAAAACAACACTTAGCATCTAATTGGTGCAAATGACATCATGTCCC
>NW_005842030.1:2383680-2399998 GCF_000455745.1 Alligator sinensis | reverse complement strand
ACACTTCAGTGTTTTTATGACTTTCTTTCTGTGTAACTTTGCACACTTTTTTTCTGCTCAGCGCTTTTTTTCCTGAGAACAGGATTTGGTCACAAGCCATTAAAGCAGCTGGCAAGACTTTAAGTAATAGAATGAATGGTTATTTTAAAAGCACACCTATAGTCTTTAGGGCTGAAATATGTTGGTGCAGTACTCTCTGCACTACCTCTATCATTTTTATGTTATAGATTCATACCCATTATTTTCTCTCTCATTAACCTGCTGTTGGATAAAGGAGACTGATAAGACACAATAAAAACTACTTTCATTATTTTTAATACCGTAGATATAAATTTTGCAAAATGCCAGTCCTTAAAAGGGGAAGGAATAGACTGCTGGTCAGATTCATAACATGTGTCCTATTGTGTTTATCTGTTTTGTTATGTGTTTCTTCTTTATAATTTAAAAGAAATTGGGAGTCTGTTTCCCTTTCTGCCTAAGTAAATGCAGCTCCATTGACTTCAAGAGATCTGAATTTGGGCCAGTTGATGATTTTGTCCATTTAGTGTACTATGATACTTCGAGAAAGACAAGCAAGAGGCACTCTCTTTGAGATGTCTCTATGGAGCAGTGAGAAGTATAATTTGCATTTCAGGTGAGATGTAATGAAGATAGCAAACATTGTCACTTTTTTAAACTGGATTAAAAACCCAATATATCTTATAGATGCCATAAAAGGTTTATCTAAATGTGTAACACAGAGATACAGCTGTAAAAAGGGAAATCAAAGGAAAAAAAGATGATTCATTTCCAGGCAGTAGTCATAATTTCACAGTAATGACCAGCTGTTATTCAACAAATAGCATCCAAATATGTTGCAAACATTTCAGGGAAAGATTGTTTTAAAGATATGCTCCATAAAACTTTTACTTTTGGCCCCAGTGGTCCAGCTTCAATAGGAGCAATGGCCTGGTAGTGGTGGTGATGATGACACTCTCCTGGAAAGTGGTAGATGTGGATTAAAATCCCATTGGACTGATGAGGGCCTAGATTCTAGGTCTTCCATTTCCTGAGCAAGTGCTCTAACCATTAGGGGTGTCTTTATACATGGTGCGGGATGATTTAGTCAAGGATGTTTGTGCCTTTAGCAGGAGGTTGGACAAGATGACTTTGTGAGTTCCCTAAATGTACATATATATATATATATATATATATATATATATATTGATATTATTCTGCCATCTTCAAGCAAAGATTCAGTTGTGTCAATGATACTAGTAATTATTACCCTGTGTATATATGTCCCTGGCTTTCTTACTGCACATGTTATATATCTTGTGGTGTGGGGGACATAAGGATGAACCTTTGTTCAAAACATAAAAATTAAAGCCTCAATTTAGTGGAGGAATGCATATTGGTAACTCAGCTGCAGCATATTTTATAGTTGGTCAGCTGGATGATGATCAGGCCAATAGGATGGATGTCACAAGACAAAATCCCAGGTAATAAAACAAAGGAACAAATAAGTCAATTCTGCTACCAGATTTATGTATTGGCAAGTAAAGTGTAATTAGACTCATTAGGGTGAAGGTCATGCCACAGAATATGTTGACTAACCTCTGCCTCTTGATTTTTTTTTGTCATTTGTGACTAATAACATCAATTATAGGTGGATCTATTACTGTTATTATTTACTATGTTGAAGTACATTCTCTAAAGATTTTGATTGACCCTAAAAGTTGAAGAATTGTCATAAAAAAGCAATCAAACCCTACTCCCAAAGGACCACACATTGATAATCTCTCTAGAAAGCCAAAAATAAAAACTCAAATGTAATGAAATACCTTGTTGGGCTTTATTTCCATGTGGAAATATATATATATATATATGTATAGTAATATAATACATATGGAAATATAAATAAAATGTGTATATAATATAATATTGTATTGTATACTAAAAGAGGTATTTTCCTAATTGCACCTGATTAAGAGTTGAGCTGTTCCTTTTTTAACTCAAATTTATTTCTACCATGTGTGGTCCAAGCATTCCTTGCCATTTGTTATTATAAATTAATTATACTACAAATGCTGGATCGTGAAACTGAGAGTATAGAAAGCATTATACCTGTCAAAGGCATTAATCTCACATTGACCAGAGTTCCTTCCTCCACTATTTTTCATTTCCATTCAATTTGGATCTGTGTCACGCATTTAAATCTTGGCAGAATGGGAGCAATGACCCTTGGCTTACGGGGTTAGAAGCAGCACAAAAATTTTGACACATCACAGTGCAATTTTTTGTGGGGCTTTCCATACTTGTCTTTACTGTTGCATTAGTCCCCTGTCATGGAGCACTTTTCACCTTTGAGGGAGGAACTGTGTCCGTTTCCTTCAATTCAACAATAAAACTTCTGGAACTAAAAATTTCATCTTTCTGTGAATAAATAGAATTATATTGCCCTTTCTGAATCTACTGATGGTGGTGACTGTTTTTGATAGTAAAGGAGAATCTCGTGTAAAAATTGGAAGAATGTAATTTGAAATGTGGTCTGTGGTTTTTTACCCCCTATCCAGTGGGTACATAATAAAGATGCACCCCTTTTAAAGGAAAGAAAAAATCAAAGCAGGTATCCATTAAGGAAGTTGTGTAGAAAGACTCATATTTTATGTAAGTTCTCTTACTTTAATTTATCGTTTATTAATGTATTGTAGCTGCAATGTACCTAGTGGTATATTGGCACTGCATTTTACTAGGGCCTCTAAAAATGCAGAAGAAAAATGTGGTACTTTACACTCTAAAAGATTTTTATTTTTGAGAAATGAATCATGCAGTTAGACATCAACATTCCAATATAATAAAAGCCTTACCACTTCCAGCTCTGTCTGTCTGTCCATAATGCTCCAGGACAACTGCGCATGCTGACAGGTAGACAGACAAGCAGAGACAGTGAGGGCCAGGGTGTGCTCTGTCATGCTGGGGGTAGATAAGGCATGGGGAGGGGGTGTGGCTTGCAGTCCTGCAGGGGGCATGGTGCACAGATGTGTGGGGGCGTGGCATGTGGTGTGGGGGACCTCATGCCTAGCCTCAGGGTGCTGTGTAGGGAGCAGGTGTGGGGTGTTCGGGCAGAGCTCACCGGCTGCAGCATGTGGCTGCAGGGCGGGGTGCACCCCCCCACTCCCCACACGGCACCCTGTGGCCACACCCCCCCACATGGGATCACTCACCGGCTGTTCCTGTGGGGTGTGCAGGGCACGTGGGGGGACATAGTGTGAGGTGCGCAGGTACGGCAGGTTCCTGCTGGCTGCAGCATGCAGTCGTGGGGTTCAGTGCCCCCCCCTTGGGGCCACAAGCTGTGCCCCCCCACACAAGGAGCACCTGCTGACTGTGGCTGCAGGCTGTGCAGGGCACAATGGTAGGGTGTGGGGAGCCAGCAGGGGGCACGCAGGCAGCACTGGCCAGCTGCAACACGGGGCCATGGAGCGGGGCATGACCCCCATGCCAGCTCCCTGCTCAGATGCCTGCAGCAGTGCATCCCCCCACATACCATACCCCCCTTCACAGGTATTGCCCACCTGCTGTGGCCACACAGCATGGGGAGTGTGGTGTGCGGGCATGTGGGGAGCTGGTATGGGGGGGCAGGAAGGTGGGGGGCACTGTGGCCCACGGCTGGAAGCGCAGGGGGGGACTAGGGCTGAAGCTGCACCCAGCACAGGGAGGAGGAAGCTGTGCTCAGGCCAGGCTGGGCTGTGGTGCCAAGGGAGCTTGGCAGCTCCTCCGTGGCTAGGGGTGGGTGGCTAGCATGCATCGGGGGGAGCCAGAGGAGCGGGGCCTGTGCCACCCCTTGGACTCCTCACTGCTGTGCCCCTGCATGAGCCACCAGGCTCCCATGGCCCTACAACCTGGCAGGGCCGAGGCCTCAGCCATGGTAAATGTGGCCCTGGCTGGGCTGGGCCATGGGACACTTGGAGCCTGGCGGCTCCTCCAGAGTTGGTGTCAGGGAGCCCAGGAGAGCACATGGCCCTCGATCTGTGCACAGAGCAAGGGCAGCTGTAGCTGCGGCCTCAGCTCCACCTCTGCCCTCTGCCTCACTGCCCCTGCTTTGCCAGTGGTGCAGTGCCATATGAGTCCCGCCACTGGGCAGGCTGGGCCAGGCAGCGAGGCATGTGTGTGTGGTGTGGGGTTTCAGGTTGAGGGTGGCATGTGGCTGTGGTTGTGTGTGGTTGGGTGTGTGCGACATGCACCACATGGCTGGCTGGGTGTGTGTGGGTGGGTATGTGTGCATGGGGTGTCTGGCATGTGGCTGGGTGTGTGTAGTGTGTGGCTTGGTGGGTGGGTGTGGTGTGTGTGTGGGTGAGAGTGGGTGTGTGGCTGGGTGTGTGTGTGGCTGGGTTTGTGTAGCTGGTTGTATGTGTGGTGTGTGGCTGGGTGGGTGTGTGGCTGGGTAGTTGCATGTGGAGTGTGGGTGTGTGCGGCATGTGGCTGGGTGGGTGGGTGTGGCTGTGTGTGTGTGTGTGATGTGTGACTGGGTGTGTGTGTGGTGTGTGTGGTTGGGTGGGTGAGTGGTAAGTGAGTGGCTGGCATGTGAATGTGTGTGTGGCGTGTGACTGGGTGTGTGTCAGGTGTGGGAGGGCGCACGGGGTCAGACAGAGTCAGGGAGGGGTTGTGTGTGGCTGGACATGCAGCAGCAGCAGCACAGGGCTGTGGGTCATGGCGCTTCATACCCACCACCCACCTGTTATTCTTGACAGGCACTTTGCTAGCAGTTATGAATAAAATCTCAGGGGTAGGCTCAACTTTTGGTGCTGGGTGGGGGATCAAGGGTTAGATCAATTTTGCAGTGCGATGGTAAGCTTGTAATATCCTGGGACTTTTGAAGTAAATTTGTGTTCTGAGGCTGTAGTTTAGTGTAAGTAATGGCAAATTCTATAATTGTGCATATGCACATAAAACATCATCTTGAAGTTGCATTAGCCCTTTCTGCATTAGATTTCCTTCCTTTCTTCATCTTCCTTTCTCTCAAATTTTCAATGAGCTTACAGTACTTGTGGCTTTGTACTTTCATTAATTACTGATTTTAATTAATGCCTCAAGACTTCTATTGGATTCTTCTACAAGCCAAGAAGAAGTTCTCCCTCCCCTTTCATAAAGAATATGGCTCATTTGTACATTTTGTTGTTGGTGATAGTGGTAGTGGTGGTTGTTTTTTGTTGGCAAGGCTTGTATTTCCTTTGAAACATTGGAGATTGACCACAGCGAATGATCTGAGGTACTGGTCCTAAGAAACTTCTGAAGTGCCTGTCTGGTGGATCTTGGTTTTGGGACTTCCAGATTTGGGATGGCCTAATTTAAGAAACAAAACAATACAAAACCTGATGAGTTTCCACTGAAGTCCGCGAGAGCTGATTGGTTCTCAACACTTTTGAAAATCAGGTCACTTACGTAGGTGCCCATATATGGATTTAAGTCAACCTCCAAACCACTTCCTGTAACTCAACAGGTCTCCTTTGTTCCTTATGAACCCATAAAGAAACACAAATTAAATATAGATGAACTCAGAGTGCCAGAGTTTTGTCTTAAAAGTGAATTGCTGAGAGGTTTAAAAAAAAAACCAAGTGTTCGGTGTGAGTACTACACTTGTACTTTCCCCACCTAGTTAGCACTGGAAAGTTTTACTTCTCAGCAATAAGAAAATATAATGGCAATGTCAGGATTCAAAGCTCATCTTCTCAAACAGAAATCTGAATCAAGGTTTTGGTCTGAAAACAGAGCTGCTGCCTTAGTGGAGAGTAGTGAATTTAACAGAAAGTTACCACTATTCTGTTTGTTTCAAGACTGGCACATAATGCCAACTCCTTTCCTGCTTCTCAAATAGACAGGGGTATAGCTATAAGAGAGAGGAGTTCACTCGAGGACCACACCTAATCATTTGCAGAAATACAGATAACTTTGTGGCCAAAAGACCTGAGGCTACCAATAGCATGTCTAACATATTAGTAGTGCCACCAGTCACGGTATTTCAGTAACAGCGAGTAACAATCCAAGTGAGATACAACTACCTCTCTCTCCTTCAATCCTGCCACAGTTGTAATCAGCAGAGGGGTTCAAGGTGGGAAAAAGCAGAGGCAGAGTCTGGTGCATTGTGAGTAAGGAGCCCCTGGCTTTAGAAATCATTGCTCACTGGTTTTACAGGGCCTGAGTTCAACCCCCTGAGGAAAGCCCCACAGTCTTTCTTCCTGGGCCAT
This sequence comes from Alligator sinensis, assembly GCF_000455745.1. Classification (NCBI taxonomy): domain Eukaryota; kingdom Metazoa; phylum Chordata; order Crocodylia; family Alligatoridae; genus Alligator; species Alligator sinensis. Next base: position 2,393,774 of record NW_005842030.1, on the reverse strand, counting down.
TTAGGGGACTGTAATCCATACACTCAGATTGTATAGGTGGCATCTCATTGTATGTATCATATTCATTTTTTTTTAAACCTGATAAATATTCTGGTACAAGGGATCAGGGTATGATTAGAAATTTAAATAAAGGACACTGTAGCAGTAAGAAAATCTAGGGTAGTGCCCAAGAATAGAACATTTCAGCCTGATCTAAATTTTAAAGCCTATTAAAGTCAAATGAAAAGACTCCCATTGACTTCAGTGGAGTTTGGACAGGACCTTATATCCTGCATGACATAGGGACAACAGCATAGCTCTTTGAGGACATGGGTCCGTTGCTTCCCTTTCTTTGGTTATGGGTAAGGGGAGAGGCTGTCTCAGTGCAGAAGCTGCAATTTGTAGAGCTGCAATATATAGGAATAGCGCTTGGAAAACAAGGTTGCTGATAACAAAAAAATGAATCTAGTCACCCACTGTAAAATCTAGACATGCAGAGATAGAATTAGTAGTTTGAATAAGACAGCTGTGTATATCAATATTCCTTTCAGCACTCAGATAAAGCAAACAAAACTAAATAATGCAGGCAACCTCTTTCACTGGCATCTGCAGTTACATACAGATTGTTAGCTCAAAGGAAATGGAATGGGGTGATGGGAGAGGGGTGAAATGTTAAATACATACTTTAATGTATTGATAGGGATAACAGAGGCATGACAGGCATAATAAGCAGTGCCAGTAATCTAGCAATACCAAAAAAAATATATATATAAAAAAATAAATAAATAAAGAACCCATTTGGAATGCTTTCAGTTTAATTCTGTCCAGTCACTTGTTTGGAAATGTTTTAAAATTGCCTAAGGGAATATACAGAATCAGGTCCTAAAGATGAATTCTGGTGCACTGATGCCTGGAATCAAGAGAAATCTCTCAGCCCTAATTAATCATTGTATTTTTTACTAGAATAATGATAACTATGAAATAAAGCGGGGAAAATGGAATTTGCCTAATAGAGGTTTCAGATGCTTCTGGAGTATTTAGTTTGTTCATTTTGGCACATGGTTCTTATGACACTGCTGAGAAATTTGCAGGATGAGAAGAAACAGCTGATAATTTGATCGAAGGAGCATATGTTTAGAAAATTAAGATGTAGAACTGTGAAATAATTATAGTAAAGCAAAGGGATTGGAGCTCCAGTGAGTAATGTAAAGTATATGGGTTTATCCTCTTCCTCCAGCTGAAAAAAAGGGAAAATATATGATCTTTTAGAAAAAGGATGTATGCTAAAGCTGAGATTCTCCCCAGAAAAGGCTTTAAAAATAGAGTAGTCTTAGCAGATCTCCTCTTCCCCTTGGTTTGTGGAGCTTGTTTTGGCATCAGTGATTCAGTCGGTCTCCCTTCACTGTGGGGCCACTTCAGCTTTCAAATAGGCAGGGTTTCAGAATTGCTTTTCTCCATCTTATGATGGCTTGATAACATACAAGTAACAACATAGACCCACAGTATAATAGGGCTCCCTTGCAATATTTACCCAGGGGCCAGAGGTGGGGGAGGCTCAGAGCCATGCACAGTCACAAGAGACATGGAGACTTTGCTTGTCCAAAGTCTTGCTTTCATTTCTATGCCTTCTTCCATTATGGCCCATTCTTCTCCTTGGATAAATTTTGCTCAGGGCCTACAGAAGACCTAAATCCTGCTTGAGGATTCAACTGAGCCTGCCAGAATGGACTTTGTCTAAAATATTAGACAACTTTTGAGTAAATCAAACAGTCTGGCCACAATAGAAGTCGTTATTCATTGTAATTTCTTGACTCTTTTAAAGTTTCCTGTTTTTTTCTGATGTACCTTGAGATTTCATAATAGGGAATGATTCAGTCATCTCACCTCTGAGATAGAAATCCCATCTTGGCACTTGGAGATACAAATCTTTCAGAAAAATAAAATACACTATGGGCCTGATTTACTACTTCCTGGGTGGGTCTACATGTGCTGTTAATTCAAAGTGGGCTAGCTGCACAGTAAAAATACCGTGCAGTAAGCCTATGTGGAAACATGTCTACATGTGCTCCTTCTTGGGAGCAGCTCATTACAGGGTTGGTCCCCCCTGCTTCACCCCACTGTTCCCCTGGGTGCTACCCTGGAAGATGGCAGGGAGCATGGGGCTGGTCTTATGTACATGGGGTCAGGAGAGCTCCGTTGGCTGCAGCTGTATCTGTCTCCTGGACCCATACACATTGGGAGGAGTCGTGATGTGCATGGGGCTAGGAGGCAGCTGCTGCTGCAGAGTTTTACTGCCCCATGAAGGTGAGGACAAGCCATGTGCCCAGCAGGGCTTTGCCATGCACCTAGGGGCTGACTGGGAGCTGTCCCAGTCTGGGGAGTCCCAGCCAGCTCTGGGTGTGCTCCATGCAAACTGGGGCTGGCTGGGCCCTGTCCCTCCCCTGCAGCTCGTTCCCAGCCCTGTGCCCCAATCATGTCATATGCAAAGCTCCTGGCCACCCCTGCTGAGCAGGGATTCCCTGCCCAGCTGGGGCCTTGCTGCTAGCTGCCCCACCAGTAACTCCCCAGTCCTGGCACTGCTCAGCTCCCCATTCCTTTAGGGAACTGGGAGCCCCACAATGCAAGGACAGGGAAGAGTAGAGAGGGACCCAGTCCCCAGGCTGATTGGCTTCTGGCCAGGACTGGGCCCCCTCCTAGTGAGGCTGACTGGGAGTAAAATTGCTCCTGGTCAGCATCTACACAAGCCCTCCTGCACAGTATCTACTGTGCAGTCAGTTCAGTGCCTGTATTTACAGGTACTAGCTAACTGCAAAGTAAACTAATTTACTGCCCAGGAGCAGTTACTTGGTGACGTTTTACTGCACAGCAGATTAGTCTACTGTGCAGTAAAGTTTCTCATGTAGACACCCTCAGAGACATGAGCCATACTGTGACACAGTTGGGCCTCCACTGCTCTGATCCTGAGAGATGTTAACCAGGTGAAGCCAAACAAATTGCTCCAGGTGACAACTTCTGATAAGTCTTGAAAAGTGCATACACTTTGCATGTAACACATGATCCTGTGGCAAATTGCCCCCCTTTGCTTCCCACTTTATTTCTTCTCTTTATTTTCTTTCTCTTCTGATGTTTGTTTACAACGTTTTTGTCTTCACTGGCAAAGACTGCATAATCTGCCAATTTGCAGAGTGTAGAAACTGCTTGTTGTGCCTCGGAGGGCACCTCTACATGAGATGCTATGGTGCAGGGACAACGAGCTACTGCATAGTACCTCATTGCTACTGTGCAGTACCATTGCTGGGCACTAACTGTGTGGCAATCATACTATGCAGTAGTAATGAGCTACTGTGCAGTAGCATCAGGAAAAAACTGTGCAGCAATGGTACTGCACCGTAACACCGGTTACAAAACAATCTGCTGCATGTGTAGATGCGACCTGTGATTTCATAGATGTTATAGATTTCATAGACATTAGGCCTGGAAGGGACCTCAGAAGATCATCGAGTCCAGCCCCCTGCCCCAGGGGCAGGAAGTCAGCAGGGGTCATAGGATCCCAGCAAGATAAACATCCAAATTTATCTAGAAGACATTCAAAGTAGGTGCTTGAACCACCTCTAGTGGCAGGCTACTCCAGGCCTGGCTGGCTTAGACAGTAAAGAAGTTCTTCCTTATGTCCAGCCTGAAATGGTCATGGAGGAGTTTGTGACCGATTGACCTTGTCACCACTTGGGGCACTCTGGTGAACAGACATTCCCCCAGACCTTGGTGAGCACCCCTAATAAACGTATAGATGGCTATCAGATCACCCCTGAGCCTGCGTTTTTCCAGGCTGAAGAGTCCCATGGCTCTCAGCCTCTCATCATACGGTCTGTTTTCCTGACCTCTGATCATGTGTGTGGCTCCTCTCTGGACTCTCTCAAGCTTCTCCACATCCTTTTTGAATTGTGGAACCCAAAACTGGACACAGTACTCCAGCTGTGGCCTCACCAAAGGTGAGTACAATAGGAGAATGAGGTCCTGGGATTTCCTCGAGAAGTATCTATGGATGCAAGCCAGCATTTTGCTCATTTTACTACCTACAGCATCACAGTGAAGGCTCATGTTCATCTTGTGGTCAGTTATGACCCCCAAGTCTTTTTCGTCGGTAGTGCTAGCCAGCCTAGTACTGCCAAGCCTAAAGCATGCTATGGGTTTTTCTTTCTGAGGTGAAGAACCTTGCATTTTATGGTGTTAAACACCACCAAGTTCTCGTCTGCCCATTTCCTAAGCCTATCAAAGTTAGCCTGGATCCTGTCCTCAGGTGTGGATGCTTTACCCCAAAGTTTGGTGTCATCAGTGAACTTGGCCAGCCCACTTCTGACTCCAATGTCCACATCATTAATGAAGATGTTGAATAGTGTTGGCCCAAGGACAGAACCTTGGGGGACCCCGCTGGTCACAGGGCACCACGACAATTGACTTCCACCAACCACCACCCTCTGGGTCCTACTACGGGGCCAATTCCCCAGCCAGTATATCGTGGTGAGGTCACGGGTGCAGTTAGCCAGTTTTGCCAAGAGGTGATCATGGGATACCAGATTGAAGGCTTTTTTAAAGTCAAGATATATGACATCAATCTCTTCTTCCTTGTCCAGGTGATAGGTCACCTGGTCATAAAAGGAAATAAGATTGGTCAAGCAAGACCTACCTGCAACAAACCCGTATTGACTATCCCTCAGGATGTTGCCATTAGACAGTCTGTTAAATATGGCCTCTTTGATAATCTTTTCTAAGACCTTCCCTGGGATAGAGGTCAGGTTGATGGGCCTGTAGTTTATCGGATCCACTTTCCTCCCTTTTTTGAAGATAGGCACCACATTGGCCTTCTTCCAATCTTCGGGTACTACACCAGAGCACCAGCAGTTCTTGAAGATCCATGCCAGGGACTGAGCTTTGATGCTTGCCAGCTCCTTGAGTACCCTGGGGTGTAAATTGTCAGGGCCAGCTGACTTGAAGGTGTCCAGCCTCTCAAGGTGTTCCTTCATGAGGTCAGCATTGATGGAGGGCAAGGAACCACCCTCACTCAGGCATCCCTGTCCCGTAATGGGGAGGGGTGTCCCTTGGGACTGGTGAAAAACCAATGCAAAGTACCCATTTAGTAAGTTGGCTTTTTCCTGGGCATCGGTTGTCAGTTGTTGCATCAGGGGTCCAATGTTGCCCTTCCTTTTCCTCCGGCTTCCCACATATCTAAAAAGGGACTTTTTATTGTCCTTGATACTTGTAGCTAGTTGGAATTCAGTCGCAGCCTTGGCTTTCCTGGTTCGCTCCCTGCTGCTCCGGACCAGAGTATTCCTCCTTGATCTGCAATGTTGCTGTGTGCTGGTGTCCAGTAACCGTAGGGCAAATAAAGAGGGCAGGCAGGGCAGCAGCCCTTGGCACCTGCTTGGGAAGGGTGCAAAAATAGCTGCTACAGTTGCTGGCTGGTGGTGTCACCAGCAGCCTGGCTGCCACTGCCACCCTGTGTGCCATCCCTGCTTAGGGCTCTGTTATGCCTCTGACAAGCCCAATGCAGGTTCTGAGTGTTTTATAACACCATGCACTATGCCTTTTATTCCCAAGTAGTGAGGTTACAAGCCAATATCAGCACCAGAAACAGAAACTGTGATTTCTGTTTGCTTTTATTTCCTTCCCTTTTTATGCATTTATATTGATTGTATTGTATTGTATTGATTGTCTTCAGGAAGCAGAATTGGACTCCCATAACAACCACTGCAGCCCACCTCAACTACCTCTGTCCCTAAAAAGGCAGTTACTTCCATCATCACTACTATCTAAACGACTATCAAATATATATATTTTTTCCTTATTAAAACTCTACAAGCAAAGGGAAAGGAAATGAGGGATATTGTTACAACAGAAGCTTTTCTTAATGCTTTGCATTTCAAATGTTCTATCCGTATTCTCTTGTTACTTTAATATAAAAGGCAAAATGGCTTCTTATTATTGGTGATGGTTTACTATGAAATTAAGCAGGTCAAAGTCTCTGTACTCCAAACCATGAACCTTATTGAACTGTTTAGCATTAAACAGCAACAGGGTTATGCTAATGTTTCTGCCAGTCTCAGCCCAATTACTCCATCAAAATTAGCAGAGCAGATTCCAAGCTAAAGGCTGGGTCTAGTGCGGGTATCCCGACCCATTTACAAACAGCAGTCAGTGTAGTGAAAGCAAAGTAAATGTAATTCAGCAGACTCTTCAGTCATTTGGCTATTTTAATACTTATTTATGCCAGCAGTACTCACTGCACAACTTTGTAATGACTTTGAAAAAAGATGTATTCTTTCTCATCTGCCTCTAGATGACTGTCAGCTGAGTGTAAAACATATGGTGCATAGTCATAAATATCTACTGGAAATGAGTCACTCCACTCCTGTTTAGGTAAAATAAAGTTCTGCATTCAATTCCCTTGTGTGTGCATAATGTTAAACTTGCCTTTAAAAAGAAAAGTGCCATGTGTGTGTGTGTATAAGTTGTTCTAAAAAGATTTATATATATATATATATATAAATCTTTTTAGAATAACTTATCACAAAGCCATTGCTCTACCCTGAAGATGATAAAAGCTGAATAAGTCTTAGCATGATTTACTCTGTGGGATGGAATCTCAACTCACTGTGTTTCACAAAGGACCAGATGCCAGTTTTGCCTGCTACTGTCAATTTGTCATACAGCATGAAGCATCTAAAGGACAGTAATGGAAAGCAGTTGGAAATCAGGTGGCTAATGATACCCTTCTCATTCTGGTGTGGATAGAAATAGTACAAGGTCTCAACAGGTTAATTCTCCAATCAAATTGAAAATCAAAACAGGGGAGAATTCATAGATCTGCTGCTCATGCCCCAGGCACTCAGTTTTGATCCTTCATGTAAATCAGCTTAGGGGGCGAGTGATCCAGTAAATAAGAGTGACCTGTTGCTATTGCATTTGCTCAGAGAATGGCTTTTGATCAGGATGAAGGCCACTTTCCAGCCCCAGAAGTCAAAACGAACTGTCCTTTCTGAAAACACATGGATTTCTATTTTACTGGCTGCCAATGATTTCTGGGTGTTCACCTTGTGAACATCTTTCATGGAACTCATGAGGGTTTGAACCAGTAGTTTCATCTGTAGGTCTTGCCCTCCAGATATATAACATTTAATATAAATTAAGAGCCATTAGATAATTTCCTTGAAGACATCCTACAAGTCTAAAGCAGGGATCTTCCCAGAGGTGTAGTGAACTCATTCAGCACCTAGAGAAAGGTTGGGGGGAGGTATGCAGGGGACTGGGGAGCAGTGATGAGAAGGGACGTCTTAACCTGCCCAAGCGCTCTGCACACTGAAGGCAGCCACCGCTGATACTGATTTTGCTGCTGGTGCTGCCAGAGAAGCACCAGATCAGGCCACAGCGTCCCCTTGGTTCAGGCTCTGTGGGAGCTGCCCCAGATGCCTTGTTTGCTGTCCCCCACCCTGGGTATGCTATTGGGTTGTGCCTGCTGTGACAAAAACTCCTGCAGGGAGCATCATTCTGCTTGCCTCTGCCCCTCCAGATACACTGCTGGGTGCGGGGCTATGCTACCCGGCTCCTGTGGCTGGGCAGCACAGGACAAAAGACTCCTAGTGGGGATTCTGCATCCCCCCTCCAGGCCTTTATAGTCAGTGCCTGGGGTTGGTGCCCTGCTCACATCTCCTACTTACACTACTGGATTTTCCTTCCTGATTACAGATGGTCCAATGCCGAAAAGAAAGGTTATAGCCTCTAGGACTTTTCCATAAGGGTCACTTCCCACTAACCTCCCTAAAATGGTAACAGAACCTCAGGGTAACATGTGGCCCTGTCCATGTTTTGCACTGAGTTGCTATGAGATCCAGATATTTGGCTCTTTCTCACCAAGAGCCTCATGGACAAAACCATCTTTGGGCAGCTTGAAGGGGAGGAAAAATAGCAGTGTGTATATAAGCTCAAGCATCCTCTCTAATGAAGAACTGGGGCAGTATCATTTTTAAACCCAGGGTTATGTTATTTCTTGCTAATTTAAACAAATTCGCTGCATGTTATAATTTCCTTCAATTTTCAAAATAAACCTTGGCTACAAAAAAATCCAAGGATATTTTTGAAGAAGAAAAAGGGTTGCCACCTGAAATACCATAGCCTAATAACCAGACACTAACTCCTGAGTTACTTCTTTGAAACAGTAGGCACAATCTTCCCTCAATTTTTCAGCAGTTTGTGCTTCTGCCCCATTGCACATTAACCCTCTCATCCCTATTGACTTTTGATGTGATGTAATGTCAAGTTGAAATTACAGAGCTAAAATCTTGAGTTGTTAAAACAGGTATTGAAGCCCATGGAATTTACCTGTTCAACACAAAACTGAGCCTGTTTTAAAATTTGTATCTTTTAATTCCCTTTCCTAACAGGAAAACTAGCTAAAGCAAAAGTCACTAGTTAAAACTAGTATATTTTTAGGTCAAAGTAGAGTTTCCTACATTGTTATCTCTTCTTTGATTTATAATTAGGGATGCATAGGATTTTTAATAGATTCATAGAATTGAAGGCCTCCTGAGATAATTTGGTCTAATCTTGTGTACAGTGCAGGGCATAGATTTTCACCCAATAATTCCTATATCAGACTCATAATTTATATTGTTGTGCCATCATCTCCTTTAGGGTGATACCTGCTTTAAAGACTTAAACTGATAGAAAATTAACTACTCTGTCTTGAGAAACGGTTCTAACGGTCCATTATTCTCACTGTTAAAAATCACATCTTATTTCTGGTTTGAATTGATCTTGCTGCAGCTTTCATCCATCTGATCTTTTTATACCTTTACCTGTTAGGTAGGCTAAAGTCTTCCCCTCCATGGAGAGAAACTTAAAAAAAAACTTCACTCCTGTAATACTTATGGGCTGCCATAAGTGCACCCTATAATTTTCTCGTTATATTGAACAGCTGCTTATATAACACCAGGAACTGACAGAGCACTTTGCAAGAAGCAAGTTACACTCAACAAAACAAACAAAAAAAAAACAAAATCCAGGCCCAGAAGAGCTTTCAATATAGACATTTCTGGATAAGAAAAAGTTTCCAAGCAAAACCATGGGCTGTGTAACTCAGTAGGTAGCATATCATGGCTCTTCATTTGATCTTCACAGAAGGCACTCTTAGCCTTTTAGTAGGTATAAGGATTACACATTCTACAGATGGAAAATGAAGGATGTAATATTCAAATTGATAGTAGCATAAGCATTTTTTAACAGTGATGACAATGAAGCATTGGGACAGACAAGGGATGTGGCAAATTCTCCATGACTTGGAATCTTCAATGGAAAATGGACAGGCTCTGAGCTGGGGTTAATCAACACAGGGTGTGTCTACACGTGCACTGCACACTTGGCAGTTTATTTTAAAATGCTTTATATCCACTATGCAACACTATACAACACGGTGAAGGTGTTGGCAGCAAGGGATCTGTGGGCATGTCTACATGAGACACTATGATGCTGTGGCAATATGTGGTGATATAGCTCATTGCTACAGTGAGGTAGCATTGGCAGGCACTAATCGTGACGCTGCCACTTCATTGCCGTTGCAATGAGCAATAAGCTACTGTGTAGCTAAAGCAAATACTAAACTTCTGCACAGTACCTGCTGGTCCCATCAGCACACAGGTCGTTTCTGACCTTACATTGCCATAGTGACAAGCAACTGCACAGTAGCTCATTGCTACGGTGACATAGCAGCGGTGTCATGGTTAGTGTCTGCCAATGCTATGTCACCGTAGCAATGAGCTATGTTGCTGTCATGCATTGCTACAACAATGTAGCATTTCATGTAAACATGCCCACAAATCCTTTGCTGCCAATGCCTTCACTGTGTTGTATAGTGTTGCATAGTGGATATAAAACATTTAAAAATAAACTGTAACTCAGGAATTAAAGAATTAAAGACTTACATTTTTGTATGTACCTAATAATACAAAAAAGAAAGGAGGAAAAATGGTCATAGATTTCATAAATGTTTAGGGTCCGAAGGGACCTCAGTAGATCATCGGGTTTGACCCCATGCCCTGGGCAGGAAAGAGGGCTGGAGGCACGTG
>NW_005842030.1:2372085-2383649 GCF_000455745.1 Alligator sinensis | reverse complement strand
AGGTGCTTGTCCAGTCTCCTCTTAAAGATGCCCAAGATAGGGGAGAGCACCACCTCCCTTGGAAGCCCATTCCAGATTCTGGCAACCCTTACTGTGAAGAAGTTCTTCTAGATGTCTAATCTAAATCTGCTCTCCGTCAGTTTGTGGCCATTGTTCCTAGTAACTCCAAGGGATTCCCTGGTAAACAGAGCATCTCCTATTCTTTACTGTCGCCTCTTGGTCTCTTCAGCATGGATGATAACTAAAAAAATAAAACTGCGGTGATCACATAAGTTCAAGAACAATATTCTGCTTCGGCAAACCATGTGCAACAGTGATCTTTTGTTTGAGGTGTTTTGAAAAAAATATTTAACTACAGTGCCTCAGGGCACAATAATAGCACCTCATGTGAGACCATTAAAACCCCCAAAATAAACTTTATTTTTTATCAGAGCCTCAATGTAAATGAAAGGAAATAATTTTTATCTTCAATCACTTTGATGCCAATGCATAAACAAATAATGGACTTCACTCTCCTAGAAGTAGCCTTGGGCTTAGATGGGAGTGTACAAGGCATTTCTGGTGCTGATTATTCAGAAAGCTGCCCCAGCAATTCTATAGCTTGGTAGTTTAGGCATCTTTCTGGGAAGTGGGAGATGTGTGCTTGAATTCCTTCAAGGTGAAAATGATTTGAGAGCTACATTGAGGATTGGACTAGATGAACTCCTGATGTCCCTTCTCACCCTCATTTTTTCTGATTCTATGATCTTCCACTTGTTGGGAGAATGGTCTAGTCCCAGTGATTCTCAACCAGGGTGCCTTGAGATCCTTTCAAGGGTGCAATTGGGTGGCACACAATGTTAGCACTGTTAGGTGCACAAACATGATTCACAAATTAAACCCAGGGATTTCAAATAGGAATCCATAGTGCAGGGGTTTTCAACCTATTTTTAATAAGTGTACCCCTTCTGACTCAAAGTTTCAACTCCTCTACCACCTTATATATTTTTCTTGTTTTTAAGGGGGAGGCAGATTGAGGCCCCCACAGTGAGGGAGGGAGTGGGGCTGTGGCAGGCACTGCACAGCTGGGATGGGATGCAGCAGGGCAGGCACAGGATGGATCTGTAAGTGGCTCATCTGGAGGGGTGGGGGGAGCGACTCCTGCTGCTGCATGCAACTCGGGAGGGCATGGGGGCCAAGGCAGCATCAGGCTTTCCTGGTGGGGGGCCAGGCTGGGCTTCGCTCAGGGCAGGCAGTGGCAGCACTGGTAGTGGGGCTATAGTAGGGGCTGCAGTCATTTCAGAATTCACTGTCGGCCCCCCCAAACCCTCTCCTAGCACCACCACTGTCTGGCCTGAGCACAGCGTGGCCCAACCCAACCCTGGCCCATAGTGGCAGCCCACACAGATCCGGGAGCAGGTGCCCCCCATGCCCTCCCAGGTGGTGCATGGTGGTGGTGCTGGGAGGGGGAGGCTGAAGGCGGGGGACTTGCCACCCGTCACCCTGCACCACCACCATCACTGCTGCACCTGCACAACTTTCCTCCATGGGCTGCTGACAGGCCTTACATCTGGCCAATCGTGCACTGCCTATCAGCAGTCTGCAAAGCTACATGTGTGACCGGCCATGGGAAAGTGGCTCAGGTGTGGTGGCAATGGTGCAGGGAAGAGGGTGGTGATGACAGTGGCAGCCAATGTGTGTGAGCCTCCCTCCAGTCTACATTTGCATGGAAACCTAAGTGTCTCAAGCTCTGCAGTCCATAATATAGGCAGCGAGGTGTTTTTGCATCAGCTGAAGCAGGAGTTTGTGTCTCATTTATTTGAAACACAGCCCCCTAAATGCTACTTAAGTCCCATTTCTGATGCATAAAGGCCCTTTCTGTATCTCAACCCTAGACATGTAACTCAGGATTGTGAATTCTATTCCATCTCAGGGTTTGGTGTGGTGACAATGTCCTAAGTTGATTTGTAACTCCATTTCTTCACAAAGGGCACACCTACATATTACCCTACATCACTGTAGTGATGCACTATGTCACCTTGCAATGCACTACAGTGATGTAGCCATCATGTGAATCTATACATGACTGGCAACTACTTCACCATAGCGGCGCATTCCCCCATTTTAGCACACTGCTATGGTGAAGTAATGGCAAATACTGACCATCCATATGGGTTGTTACTATGCTGTGATTTTCCAAAAATTTAAGTCTTTAATTGGATTTACTTCCAAAAAGAAGTACCAACGTATAGTGCAGTAAGAACGTCACCATAGGGCTAGGTGTAGACGTGCCCAAAGTGTCAGTAAAATGGTTTGTAAACCTTTTAGCACATCGGGACTCTAATTAGTATCTGATTCTAATTTACAATTTTCAATAAAGATTTATCCTAGAGTTAACTGGTTATTATTTTTTCCATGTGGAAAATGAACTTGATTTAGTCATCCACATTTTTGACAGATTGTAATTTATCATTCTTTATTGACCAAACCTACCATGCCTCTCGCCATTCTACAACGCGGCATCATTGGGCTTGTACTGTCTTCATGTGTCAGCTTCTTTGCTGGAGTCACAGGCTCCAGAAATGCCAATTTAGCCTGGTTGAAAACAAGACAGTGGATTCAATAAACGTGACAGTGGCAGCTGGAATAAATTGGCAGCCACCTTTAGAACTTCTAGATGTCCTTCACAAAAGCTGTTAGCACATAAAATGATGAGCACAGGGACAGGGGGGTAATGAGAGAAACAAATAAAAGACTAGACAGGAGGAATATGGTTAAAAAGCCTAGAAAGGTTGTGTGTGTCAACCTTAGATTTCCTCGATTTTTGATCACTAATGATGACATATCCTTCCTATATATATATATATATATATTTTTGCATCGGACAGTAGGATAACTTCCAGCTTAAACTAAAGCAACATGTTCTAAAACATCCACCAATGTTGGTGACTCTATTTGAAACAATATAAGAAGTCCCCAGATGAGCATCCACTCAGTAGTGTGATAAGTAGGGTATACCTGGGGTGTGAGTGGGGCACTGGAACGGAGTTAGTGGGATGCCACAGCCTCCCTTCTCCTGTCACTGTTCCTAATCTTTCCTCTTGCTTTGGCAGCAGGGATGGCAGAGCAGTGGTGGCAGTGGCCAAAGGTTCACTGTTATGAGGAGAGATGTCACTTTTTTGCCACTGAAAATCAGGCCTCTGGATATGCACACACTTTGGCCACATGGGTGGAAAAAAGAAGAATGTGGTATCCCCCACCCCACAACAAACCTCTACTCGCTGGTCCTATACCATGCATCACCGCTGCCCCAAGCACATTACTAGTTAGTTAGGCCCCACTTTAAGGGCTACTTTTGGCTGGGGGGGTGGGGGTGTATTCACTGTTGACCGATTCAGAAAGCAAACAATAGGGTAAAAAGGTTGCATTCAGGCACTCTGGCTTAAAGGTGGCTGAGTAGCATGAAAAACAAAAAGCCTCCTAACTCTGTTGATTTTGGACTTCTGATACCTTGTATTTCTGGTTTGTACCAAAAGAATATTTATTTGCAGCCAATAATGCGCCTTTCAATCCAACAACAAGTTTCTTTTGCCAAACTGCATTCAGTTATTCATATCAGAGCATTTAAAGATGTGTCTAACTTACTAGCAAAGGATAGAGAAAAGCTTTGCTTTTGCTTGGCAACAGAAAGGGTTAAATATTCAGTTGAAGAAATCTTTCTGATGTGAGCTGAAAATGTTCTGTTTCTTGTCAACACCAGCTGTTGCTAGGTTGATAAATTAATTTTCCGCCCTCCTTCCTTCCTCCCCCCCAGAATTCCAGGATTGTGGAAATTCAGTGAGAAGACTCTTAATTTTGGTAGTAGTCAATCTCAAGTACCCCTGTTGACTTCATGAGGCAACACCATCCTTTTACGAATAACTGTTATCAGAATCTGAATCTATATCAAAAAGCGAAAATTGTCCATATAAAATACAAAAAAACAATATTATAAGTTCCAAATATTTGGATTCCCACAGAATTTGAGTGCATGGTCTTGGGGTTTCTGAACAAAACAAGGTAGTCATGGTATTTATAATAAAAGCTTACAGAAATAACATGCCATTCTGAATGTTCTTGTGCTATTGATATAACAGAGAAAACGAATGAGAGGGATGGACAGGGAAGAAAGGGGAGATGGAAAAACTTCTGAAGAGAAAATGAGAAGTGGGAGAGAAAGAGAGAAGGCATAGAATGGCAACCAGAGAAGAAATATGAACTAGGAAAAGAAAAGCAGAAGGGAGAAAATGTCAAATAAAACAAGAAGATTTTTTTCAGTCGAAATAGCTCTACTAAAGATGTATGTGAGCACTGCATGTGCAGAAACCCTCTCGCTTTCTGTCCCTTTGTAGAAAAGGGAGAACTGAGTTTGATTCACAATCAGAAATGCGCAGACATTCCCAATCTCTGTCTGCAAATCATCTCTGCAATAGGTTTTAAACTCTTATCTGAATTACAGCTTTCAGGAGGTAGCTGTCAATTCGGCACTAACTTCACGGTTTCTGAGAAATTGCAGACTGAAGACAGCAGTACTTCAGTGCTTCACAGACGGAAAACTGCCTACACAACTAGGAGGGCTTCACACTAGTTCATTGTCTATAAAAGACAGTAAAAAGCTGAGGACAGAACCTAAATCCATGGAGCCAGTATGTTTTCTGGCAATTAAGTTTTTTGTCTCATCTGTGGTTGTGACTCAGTTGGCACATGTACATGTTCATCCATGTGCTTTAGGTAATGTGCAATAGATCTAGAACTTTCATTGTGAGAATAATGCGCATTAGCTGAAGAGCATGGGCATTTACACACATACTTTTCTTCCCCGCGACACGCCAAATACCCAACACTTCCAAGCAGACTCAAGTAATCAAGTCTGCTCCGGGTGCGCTGCTTTGTGTGCAATTGTATAAGTGGCAAAATGCATGTCAGCACACAGCAAATGGCGGCAGTTTGCTTTTGAACTAAAGCACCTCCAATGTGTTTTAAGTCAAAAGTGCATCACCATCATTTTCTCAGCGCTGATGCACATTTCACTGCTTATACAATTGCAGCATCACAGCACTGGCCGTTTTCAAAGTGCCCATTCCATGGTGCTTGCATGTGTAAAAATGCCCCATTTTTTTTTGTGATGCTTTAATGCACATTAAAATAAGCTAATGCACATTAAAGTGCACGTGTAGATGCCCAGTGTGTGTCATTGGCTCTACTCATTTTGAAGAGCAATTTTATTTTGTTTTGTTATTCTGTTTAAAAAACAGCAAAAAGAAGGGAAATCATGGTGAACTCTAGGCAAGACAGTTGGTGTCTCACCTTTTTTTCTATTTACCTTTTAATGCTGTAGGATACATATTTTCTTGTGAAGCTGACTTGGTGAGTTTAAAACACTTGAAGTAAACAATTTAAGAAAATAAGATCTGGATTGTTTGAAGTCCATTACCGTGAAGTAAACAATCACCACTGTAAAGGGACCCACATATCCTCAAATACATACAAGACCTCTACTCTTGCTCCAGATAACTATATGGTATGTTTCATAGATTTCATAGACATTAGGGCTAGAAGGGCTCGCGAGATCATTGGGTCCAGGCCCCTGCCCAAGGGGCAGGAAGTCAGCTGGGGTCAGATCACCCCAGCAAGATAAGCATCCAAGCGTTTCTTAAAGGTATCCAGAGTAGGTGCTTGCACCACTTCTGGGGGGAGTCTATTCCAGAGTCTGGAGACTTGGAAGGTAAAGAAGCTGTTCCTTATATCCAATCGAAAACAGTTTTCCAGCAGTTTGTGACCGTTAGTCCTTGTCCTCCCTTGGGGTGACCTGGTGAACAGATGTTCTTCCAGTTCCTGATGCACAACCATGACCCCCAAGTCTCTTTCAGTCGTGGTGCTAGTGAGTGTAGCACTGCTGAGCCTATAAGTATGATGTGGATTCTTTCTCTTGAGGCAGAACACCTTGCATTTCTCTGTGTTGGATGTCATCAGGTTTTGATCCTCGCACCTTGCAAGCCTGGCCATGTTAGCCTCCATCCCCAGCCTATCCTCAATCATGAACACACTTCCCCATAATTTGGTGTCATCTGCAAACTTAGTCAGTCTACTTCTGACACCCGAATCCAGGTCATTTATGAATATGTTAAAGAGTACTGGTCCAAGTACTGAGCCCTGGGGGATGCCACTGGTCACCATGCGCCATGCTGACTCAGTTCCATTGACTATCGCTCTTTGGGTCCGACTGTGGGGCCAGTTCCCCAGCCATGGTACGATGAGGTTGTTGAGGCCACAGTTCCCCAATTTTACCACATGACATAATGGGAGACCAAGTCAAAGGCTTTTCTGAAATCCAAGTATATGACATCAACCTCTGTTACTTGAAGACAACTGCTTTCAGCTTACCTTATTACATAAAGCTGTTGTCTTGATTATTAACCGGTTGTAACTAATCCTCAAGGTCCAAATTATCTTCGGCAACATGTTCCCCTCTAGCATATGGGCCTTTGAATTCAGTGAGCTGCTGGACATCAATTTTTAAATGCTACAGGCTGTAATGCCACTGTCTTCAGCTAGTGTTTTCTCGTCATTTAGTGGCTGCTTGTGTTGCGCAAGAACGGGCTGGACTATCAGGCAACATGAGGTGCTGTTCTTCCCTCTCAAACCTGGATCTTGAATAAGTCACATAACCCCCCTCTGACTAAATTTTCCTGTCTGAAAAATGGTAATCATGACAATTAGCTTCCTTTGTAAAGAGCTTTTGGATATACTCTGTAATGGTAATGTATGGTATAATTGTTTTTCGCCATCCAGCTTTCCTGCTGCATTTCTGGGATGCTTGCATTCTGGATGGCTTTTAAATTTACCTCCTACAGGTTTATTATACATTTGTAATTTGTATTAAGACTGGCTATTAGTGTTATCAATAAGGCAAAAAATCAGCCCAATTGCTTGTTCATCAAATTAGGGTCCACAGTTTGCAAGCTCTCTAGAAGACAAAGCACATCTATTTGTCCACATTCACTTCGGTAGGGTCCTAAAGGAAAGCTTCTCCCTAGGGGATACATGGAATTAAGACATAGCTTGTAGTAATCTGGCTGTCTGCTTCCTAAAGTAAAGGAGATTTCAGTCCCTTTCACTCACCTTTTGACACATTCCCACCTGCCTGCCTTGAGAGTGAAGCAAATAAAAGTACCTGAGGTGGGTTGCTTTTTTGGTTTTAGTTTTTTTTTGTCTTCATCTGAATGAAAAGCATTTATCACATCTAAGTTTCCTTTTTTGTTTTTAAGTCTTCCTACAATTGAAGAGCCTTCATTATAATCAGCATTAAGAAACCACCTTTTCTATTATAGTCTGTCAAAGCATGTAGTATTTACCTGTGCCACAAAAGCACCATTAGAGGCAGCACAGTTGTGAAAATCAGCAGGTGTCATCTAGATCAGCATTTATAACTTCAGTGTTATCACCTTGCTTCCTATTAAGTAAAGGAAATTAGACTGGACTTCAAAAGCCTGTATATGAATTTTGGGGAAGGACTGGAGCCCTAATACAGCCAGGCAATGGAGTGAGACCCCTGTCCCACTGCAGTGGGTTGTTTTTGTGGGTTTGGGTCCAGGATCTAGGATGAAGGAGATCTGTGTACCTTATATTCTTTACTCATATGGTGAAAAAGCAGGGAGGGAAGACATAGGGGTGGGCAGGCTACTAGTTCTGTCACCCAATATAACAAATTCAATGCCAAGAGAATTAGAGCTGCACGTTGTTGAGGACCTAGTACTTTATTTTTCCTCCAAGAATTAGGAAGGGAAGTGGAGTTTTGATTCTGAATTACAATTCCTTCCTGTGCCCTGCACACTGCTTTTTGCACTGCCCCGACTCTTACGTCTTATTTAGTCCTTAGGTAATATTGCACCTACCATCAATAGTCGGTGGGTTTATGTATAAATTATCATTTACTGTGTTCTTTACGCTGTGTAATTGTCTCTCGGAAGCTGACTCACAAGCTTCAGACTGGTGTGTCAGCATAGGTATTGTAAAGCTGTCCAAAAGCACTTCTCTGCCGCTGGTTATAATAAAAGACTTTTCCTCTGAAAACCTAAAGGTAACGATTCTGAAGCAATTGGCCTTTTCACAGACTGTGCCACCGTAGGCTAGACAGTGTTTGAAGCACAATTTCCATGCAATTTAAAAGTTCCTTTCTAGCTGTTTCAGAAGTCTGTTTCCTTTTTTTCTTTCCTCTTAGAAGGTCAGCTTATTCTTCAGAGTCGAAGGGACCCAGCAGATTATTGTCTAGCCTTCACACTCTGGCCTATCGCCTGTTGCCTCCTACCTGGCTTTAAACTGTTCCTTCCAACAACTCATTGCTCCCGAGTGAAATACACACCTTCAATTGCTGTCTTGATGCACACGGAAAACGGCTTTTGGCTCCAGCCTGACAAAAGTTTTGCAGCACGGGGTTTTTAGGATAAATGAGCATGGAAATCTTTGTTGTAGTTCATAAAATGTGTGAGACAAACCGAGTGATAAGATTCAGTTGTTGTTTCCATAAAATCCAAAGCTCATTGGTTTGCATGGGGATTTTGTATTTGTTCTGAATATGTTAGTCCATACTGCTTAAAAGAAAGGAGTGAAGACTTTCCCTGGAAACATAGTATTTGTTAATTTTGTTAATTAGGATTAATGATCTCTTAAGCACTTATGGGAGATCCTTAATTTGATATGACACTAAAATGTATTAGGGCCTAGTGCTGGCACCTTATGCTGTGAACTGCACAAAGGTTGATGGTGTTAGTGCTAGCTCCAGTTTGGAGGGGCCAGGAAGGGCCTGGAGGACTGAAAGGTAAAAATCCCCCACTCCCATTCCAGGCTTCCCCTCTGCCCTTTCCCAGGGGCTCCCCCCATGCCCCTCAGGGTGCCCTCCTGCCTCCTGCAACCCTCCCACCCCTGGGGCATTACTTACTTGTGGCTGCCTGTGCTGTCTGTCCCAGGGAAGCAGGCAGGGACCTGCTTGCCTGGCACCTGCTGCAGCCAGGCTGCTGCCAACAACAGTGAAAGGGGGGTGGTAGAGGGACAAAAAGTGGGGACCTGGGTGCTGGGGAGGGTGAGGAGGGCAGTGGGCCTGATCCAGAACAGCAGGGAGCAGGGTGGATGGGGTGTTAGCATTAAGATGTTGCCACACATGGCTGTACCTTAGTGTAACACAAGATGGCTGGCATAGATCTAGGATAATCCTGCCCTGGATTGGCATCACTTTAAGCTGCCTATTGAGTACATGAAACCAGTTTCAGGTATTAACGTG
Organism: Alligator sinensis; assembly: GCF_000455745.1. NCBI lineage: Eukaryota > Metazoa > Chordata > Crocodylia > Alligatoridae > Alligator > Alligator sinensis. The sequence continues at coordinate 2,374,354 of NW_005842030.1, read as the reverse complement.
CAGACAATCCAGGGGTTAAGAGCTCCAGGAGCTACCCCAAAATTACCATGCAACAAGACCAAAAGGAGCTAATATTTCTGGCTTTGGTTCAACCAAATAATACACCCAGCTTGGAGGACAAGAGAATTTCATGATGCCTGAGGCTCAGCAACTGTTGTTATTTTCTGGTTAATAATGGAGGTAATGGAGGCCTCCATGGTATTGAATTCAGTGCAAACAAATATGAAGACACATGCTCTGAAGCGCTTGATTGCTAAGGGAGGATTCAATAGTAGTTTGGAAATGGGGGAAGGAAGCAATCATCTGTTAGTCTCTGGGGAGGGGAGGGACTTCTGGGGCCTCACAGCCAATCAGAGATGTGGGGCTCCACCATGAACATGCTGCCCAGTGCTGTGCTTGGACCACAAAGTTGGGGGAGATGGGGTGGGGTGGGGGTTAGAAAGGGCAAACATCCTGAATTCAGTAGATCCCTAGTAATAAGGTAATGTAGGCCTCTTTTGTGCTAGAGGCTGCTTGCAATACAGAAGTCCAGTTGTCAGACACTTGCTTTCACAGGGAAGCCTTTGAAGCACATAGATTCTGCTGGATCCGAGCAGCTCCACTTCATCAGCTCTGCTGACAGGGTACAAAGTGCAGTCTGGGAAGGCAATGCTGCTGAAAGGACCATAGCAATCAAGAGAAGGCAATAACTTATTTGCATATACTTTGACTTTCTAAATTGGGTTATCTACCTTGGCTTCCTGATGATGACAAAGGCCTTCTTTCAGTCCAAGAGATGGGGTTGCTTCGTCAGTCAAAAAGAAGGGGTTCTGCCACTTCAAAGAAGCATTGACTATGTGTCTGGGTTTTTTCCAGGACAATGATGTATAGCAGACGAGACCTTAGATTATCTAGGAATGCAACTTCTTGCATCCAAGTCATAGAGAAAGGAGTGAAAATGTTTGCTTATTTTAAGTCATAGAGTCATAGAAAAGTAGAGCTGGAAGTGACCTCTAGAGGCATCTATTCCAGCCCCCTCTTTAAGGCATGATCCTCCATATTCAGACCATCCTATACAAGTGTTTGCCTAACCTATTTCTAAAACCCCACAATCAAACCTGTCACATAACTACCAGGCATATTTCCCAAAGACAACAAAAGCTTCCTAACCTGCCTCAGGTAAAGCAAGAGGACACTGGCTGTCAATGGCTGCCACCACAAGAGTTATCAAAATACACTCAAGAGATCAAACAAAAGAGCCATGGCCCCAGCTACAAAGGAAGGCAAACCCCCAACAGCCCTTGCCAGTCTAACCACAGAGTAAAATCCTTTCCTGATCCCAAATATGGTCAGTTGTTCTGACCTGAGCATAGCAGCAAGACCATGTAATCAGGAACCTCTGGGTTTGAGTCCCAGTAGGAGCATCGATGCACCCCACTCCCAGCTCCATGTGGCAACCAGCAATGCCCAGAACCACAGGAGAAACCAAACATCTGACACTCTGCAACCTGGGGACAGTCCTTTAATTATTCAATTATAATAATTATTTAAGGCCTTTATTTCGATGTTTGAAGGTTTTTTTTTGTTTTTTTTTTTATTTTTTAAATTCTGACTGCTGTGAAAGATGTACAGATTAAGACTGCTCCTGTCAAGCATTTCTTCTAAAATATCAGTGAATGGGGTGCCAGGTTAAGAATCAAGAGACCTGCTTTTTGTACATAGCTTCTCCACTAGATCATGGTGTAACCTCCAGCATGTCACTTTATCTCTTGGTGAGTCATTTTCTTAATTGTACTTTGGAGATGATGATATTCTCCATGTCTTATAACATGCTTTAAGGCCATTGACATAACGACCGAATATGATTGTTTTTGTTAGTTAACTGTCTAATTTGTTAGCTTTAGCTCCATGCAAACTCATTACTCAGTCCTGCAACCAGGGCCTGCCTTTATGTAACCTTATGGACCTCAGCAAGACATGCTGTACATGCAAATGTTGAGCAGTACTGTTCTGGTCCACAACTCTGTACTGTACATTCAATAGTATGTTTGCCTTACCTGAAACCAGTTGAAGTCAACGGGTGTCTTCCCATCAGCTTTAGTGGACTTTTGATGAGGACCTTAAAGTTTGAAAACATCACACAGTACTGCATATTACCGCTCATTTCAGAGCACAGGAACTTCATTAAGTGGGGTTACTCAAAGGATGAAGTTGTCACTCCATGCGCAATGCAATGCAATTTTGCAAATGTAGGGTTTTTTTAGAAAAACAAACTCAGTACAGAAAAGTC
>NW_005842030.1:2359133-2372054 GCF_000455745.1 Alligator sinensis | reverse complement strand
AGCGTCATTAGCATCTGAAAGCCAAGCTCTATAATATAAAAAATGCCTGCAAAGGAAGTATTGACATTTAACCTCAGAGTTTCATTAAGTTTTAACTCTGTACATAGAAAAAGTTAATTACATGGTGCTTTAAGTCTTTACAAAAGGTCAGCTCACTAGTACTGCAGTATGTAGCAGCAGAGGTTGATAAGGCAGTTCTCTGAGTAGGAACACATTTTTAATGGTTGATCAGGGCAAATCATAAGAGCTTCATGGTGCTCACTCGATAATGAGATTCAATTATTTCCAATGAGAATTTTAAGCCCCCCGAGAGACCCATCTTTTGCTTACTGTAAGCAAAACTAATCTTCCCAAGTATAAAAATGACACTCACCTTTTTATTGTGCTGGCTTTGAAAAAGGTCAGATCTAATAAAGATCACTCTTCTTGACAAATAACACTTAATGTTTCCTTTCCCCCAGTGTATAGTAGGTTGCAAAATCAGATTAATTCTCTGTTGCCTAATGCCACCTAACATAATGTGGGTGCAGTAATTTACATAAGGCCGATACATACTGAGTCCTGGACCTCCATTATACAGGAGTCCATTAACACTGTTCATGTGAAACAAGGCAGGCAGGGAAAAACCTCTTGTGCATTCAGAAAATACAGAAAGCTATGATAACTAGAACAGGATCCACTGATGCCTATCCTCTGCAATGGCAGATATCCGTGTGGCACATGCCTATGAGATCCCGACTGATAATATATGGGTGTGCCATAGAAAGAAGAATACTCTACAGGGTCCCTATATATTTTCCTTAGGAAAAGAATGGGCCTGTGGCTAGGACATACATTTAGGACTTGAGAGATTCAGGTTCAAGCCTGTGCTCTACCATAGACTTCCTGTCTGATGCTGGTCAAGTCACTAAGGACTCCGGTGCTTAAGTCCAATATGTAGGCTGTCAAAACCTCTGCTTAGTGGCTGAATTACCCAATAGGTGCCTACATTTTCAACAATAAAGTTCTACAACTAGCTAATAATGTCCTTCAAGGCATTCCCAGAACTGCCCTAGTTTTGACAATACTGAGCAGTTTGGTGCTGAGAGCAGGGGTAAGCCTTTGGTCTGCAGCTTCTAGTGAAGGGCTGGCTGAGGACTGAAAGTTAATAGGTGACTGCAGTCTTTTGAACTTGTCTTGTGGAAAATAAGGGCTTGACGCTGAACCAGGAGTTTAGGACTATTAATGCAATTTGCATTAGAGCCTAATTGTGGCTACAGCCTGCCAGGGATCTGTTGAAAGAGGACCGTTCTGCTCTCATATTAATTTGCTTTTGATTTATTTGGATTGTTGATAACCCTTGAAAGGGGTGGACTCGATTGGACCTAGTTATTTAAAAGACTGAGGCCACATCTGGAGTAATGTGTTCAGTTTTGGGGCCCCCACTACAGAAAGGATGTGGACAAATTGGAGAGTCCAACAGAGGGCAGTAAAAATGGCAAGGGGGCTGGTGGACATGATTTATGAGGACAGGCTAAGGGAACTGGGCTTATTTAGTTTGGAGAAGAAAAGACCGAGAAGGGATTTAATAGCAGCCTGCTTCAACTACCTAAAGGAAGGTTTGAAAGAGGATGGATCTAGACTGTTTTCAGTTGTGGCAGATGACAGAACAAGGAGCAACGGTCTCAAGTTGCAGAAAGAGAGGTTTAGGTTAGATATTAGGAAGAATTTTCTCACCAGGAGGGTAGTAAAGCATTGGAACAGTTTACCCAGAGAGGTGGTGGGTTCTCCATCCTTGGAGGTTTTCAAGACCTGGCTGGACAAAGCTTTACCTGAGATGATCTAGTTGGAGATGGTCCTGCTTTGAATATGGGCTTGGACTAGATGACCTCCAGAGGTGCCTTCCAACACTCATTTTCTATCCTTCTATGACCAGAATAAGGAGTGCTTTAGGAGAAGTACCGTAGGTAAGTAGATTCCAACTCTAAGTGTGAAAGGTCACTATTTTGTCTTATTTCTAAGGTACCTATTTATTGACATGTAACAGCTTTGTCAATAAAAGCAATATACCCATAAGATATGTTGCACCGTAAGTTTTCACTTGCTGACAGAGGATTGTAGCTTCCCATACTAGAGTTCATGTGTTAAAACAGTCCGCATGGACTTGTCAAGAATGAATCACATCAAACCAAACTTAATTCCTTCTTTGACAACATAACTGGCTTAGTAGATAAAGGAGAAGCAATACATATGATAAAATAGTTATCAATGGTACCCTGTCACATTGAGGAGGCATTTCAACTGGGATGCAACAGGGGTCTGCCCGGTTACTTTCATCAATGACAGATTATGGAGTAGAGTATATTTATGAAATTTGCAGATGACACCAAACTGGGAGAGTTCGCAGGCACTGTGCACAGTAGGATTAAAATTTGTGTGGAACTGCAAATTAGAGAGGCAGTCTGAAGTCAGCAATGTGAAATATAATAAATGCTGTTGCCAGGTACAGCAATGAAAAAGAATGTATCAGAGCCACAAACAAGGAAAAAGGGAAAAACTGGCTAGGCAGCATGAGGCCAGAAAAGGATCTGGGGCTTATAGTAGATCACAAACTAAATGAGGATGCTATTACACTCTATTTGATGATGGTGAGGTCTTAGCAGCTGTACTGTGGTACAGTTTGGGGCACTACATATTAAGAAGGATGTCGACACAGTGGAGGAAGACCAAAGGAGTGCTTTAAAAATAAGTGGTTTAGAAAGTGTGGCCCATGAGGAAAGGTTGAGTTGCATTAGCCTGGAAAGAAAAAAAAAAAAAAGAAAAAAATTCCAGTATGTAAAAGGTCCCCGTGAAAAGGAACTAATCAGCTGTGTACAGTTATTGGAGGGAAAGACAAGAAGAAATCAGATTTTCAGTAAAGATTTAAGAAGAGGAGTAATAAAATTTTTACAGGCATTGAAACTATGAACCAAACTATCTAGAGATGTTATAGAAACCTCTGTTTTCTTAGGGATGGTCTAGATATGCATGATCCTGCCTTGATCCTTCTGGAGGTTGGACTAGATTATCCCTTGAGAGCCATTCCTATATTTCTATGTTTCAAACTGAAGTTGCCACTCCAGGTGTTTCACCTAGCAGTTTGCTGAACCTTACACCATGTGTTTCTGACTTTAACTTTACTATCCCATAAATACCAGTGGAAAACTGCTATTTGAAGTGGTAGTTCTGCAGGGTCATTAAATCATTGTTAGTGTAGTAGTGGAAGCACTGAAACCCTGAATATCAGGCCTGAAATATCTTAAGTTGAGCAGGCCAAAATTAATAACTGCCTTTGAAAATTTAATCTAAGACAATTGCTCAAGAGACAGAAAGCAATTCAGCAATACAACTAGAGGCAGAACCGAGGAGTCCTGGCTCCGGCTCTGTCTTTCTAACTGGTAGATTCTGACTATCTGTGATATGCTATTATTGCTGCTTTTCCTGAATCGTTCATGTTTTGCAGTAGCGACATGGCATTTTTTGTTCCTGTGACCAAGACCTTAGTCATTGCTAGATTTTTGCTAGGTTATTGCTAATCACCTAGTTATTGCTAGGTGATTGCGAATCAGAATTTTGCAGGTTTGGCAGATTTTGAGAAACCTGGCACTGCCTGTAAAAGCAGGCAATGCCTGCAAAATCCACAGGGAAAAAAAGAAAAAAATACTGAAAATACAGTGTTGGCTCCTGAGAGGCAGCAGTACTCAGGGTGCTGTAGCCTGGCTGCACAGCCCATGAGGGTGGTGGGAAGAGAGAGGAAGGGTTGCCCGCTCAAATGGCTGCTGGCAAGATGGCTGCTGCCCCCACCCTTTGCTGCTGATTGGCTGTAACGACTGCCTGTCATGTGGCCCTGCCCCTCTCTGAAATCAGCAGAGATGGATGGAGCCACATGACAGATAGCACTTGCAGCCAATCAGCAGTGAGAGGTGGGACCATATGACAGGCAGCCCTCCCAACCAATCAGTGGTGAGGTGCAGGGCCACCAGGGACTCTTGGCCAATCAGAGATGTGAGGGGTGCCGCCATGTTCTATCCATGGCTATCGAGTCCTGCATTTTTCTTGCAAAATGAGCAGGTGGCCACCTCTAATTTGGTAGATCCCTAGTTATTGCTCCACTTTAAATTATTCCTTTTTTGTAGGCTCTCCACTGACTCTATTAAAATGTCTCTATAGTCTCATAAGCTCATGCGAGTTTTGCCTACTCTTTAATTTTTCACACCAGTTGCCGACAACTTATTTTAAGTAAATAAATTCTAGCTCATGTGCATTTAAAACATAAAGTTCATTTCAGAAGCCTGTGCTACTTCCATATCATACAAGGCAAGGAAATGTTTAAGGGGTCACTCAGAATGGGAAAACTAGTTATCTCTAGGCTTTTCCTTTCCAGCCTTGGTCTAAATTTGCTAAGATGACAGTACAGAAATCTTGCTTCCAGGCCACTTCATAAAAGTGTCTTCAAGTGTAAAGAAATACTTCCCAGAGCCTACAGAAAGCAGAAGTGTGAAAAGCTGTTCTGAGTGCTAAAAGATGCATGCCCGATGGACATCCTTGAAATTAGTCAGTTTAAGCACCTGAAGCATGAAACAACATCTGCATGGGCTGTGATCATACTCAAATGCAAAAATTAAAAAGAAAAGATGCGGCTATTACTCCGGAGGAAACAGAACGTGCAGTAAACAGCAGATTCCTTCGCTTTTTATCTGTTTCATTTTGCTTCTGCTCGTCTGTTTTCGCTTTTTGCACAGTGCATTCTATAACTCAAACTGTGAGTACTACTGTTTTATGGGAAGAGGTATAATATGTTGTGACCTCTAACTCTTACCTAGCATGTTAACAGGCTCAGCCTTAAGCACAAATCACTTCCTAGGGCTCCACATAGGTTCTTGTCAACATATGGGGGGTAATCCAGTCTCTGGCACCAAAGAGATAGGAATTTATCTCTGTCCAATCCCACCCTCTGGGAGCAGGGGCATAAGGGGAGACAGCTCAATACATGATTCCCTGCCTGGCCCATAATGAAATGTTCTAGGAAATGAAAATGTCTAGTCACAGAGTCAATCAATAGCATGTAGAGCAATTTCTTGAGGCTGTTTTAATAAAGCCAGTTGTTAGGTATAAAGTGGCACTGGTGGTACTAGTCTGTGTATAGTGAAAGATTTTCAGCCGACAATGCATTGTTAACATAAAGGATTACAACTCTAGTGAACCTTAGGAGATAGACAGAATTCTTTAAATGATTGTGTTAGGACAGCTGAGTTTCGCTTGAAATGGAAGAAGAAATTAACACATATCAATAGGTTTTTATATTGTAGGCCAACCTTGCAAAGGGCTCTGTGTTTTCCAATCCCATGAGGTTCAATTGGAATTAAGAGGACTGTGCAATGTTGTGGTCACATTGACTCTTATTTGGCTGGTTGTAAACAAGGTTAGGAGGTGATAAAAATATATTTTTAAGAGCATTTCATTGTGGAGATCTGATTGTGATAAAAAAGTATGGCCAAAACTGCTTTTCGAAAGCATAGACATTATAACAATATCATCCTACTGTACCTTTAATTGCATTTTCTTAACTGTGGAAATGGATAATGTACAATATATTTGTTACTGAAAGAATCAATGGCTGTCTCTTTGTCCTAATAGATTAGGCCACATTGTAATGCAGTTCAGAGGAGCCCAGATGGATCTTGGACCCCAGCATGCAAAGCCATGTACAGACGTGTAGTTTTCAGTCTTAAGCACTAATCAAGAAAGGCATTCTGTTTAGCAGGGGTGCTTAAGCATATGCTTAACTACATACATAGAAATATGGCATAAGTGGAAAAGACAGTTAAAAGAAGCAACATGCCCATTTTGGGCACCTATACACATGCAGGGAGGCTGCTCCAATGGACTGCAATTACAACATGTCAGAGCAGACTTGATTAATCGCTCCAGAAGACTCCATTGTCATGTGTAACAGCATCCCTAAGCTGAAAAATGGCAGTGGGGGTGCTTTAACTAAACCTTGTTTGACAAGCTTTAGCTAAAGCACCCCCCACCAGCACAGAGACACTGATACACTTGATGCACCAGGTGCTTTAATTAGAGTGGCTCTTGGAGTGGGGCAAATATTCAAGACACTCTAAATCACATGTGCTGTTAATAGCCTGGGTTGGGCATGTGTATAATCAGAATAAGTTGGCAGGGCTCATTTCCTCAGTGGTTGTCCCATGCTCAGCACTGAGGTTGTATAAAAAAGGTCCCTAAAGATAGAATAGGATATGAAAGATCCTTTATATAAGATTTGTGGTGCATATTCATTCTATGACCATATTTTAAAAGAAAAGAGTAGATCCGCTCAGTTTTTGAAGCCCTAAGTTGGGCATCTAGGTTTCAGAGAAGGGCAAAATTTCAGAAGCATTATGCTGTGAAATCATATAATCCCTTTCATATATATATTCCCATTGGCTAGCCCTAGGTAAGCAACACAATTCACTCAATACACTGCCTGCTTTGGGTCCCATTTTGAGTTGCTTCTCTCTCCCCTTGGACTAAACAGGGAGCCTGACTGCTCAACAGTGCTTGAGAGCCCACTCTTGGGACAAAGTGTCTAAACATGGTGTGCTTCAGAGCCTATAGCCCTTGTTTGACCAAGCCCTAAAGTAGTTTGCCAGTGGGTGAGTCTACACAACATGCTTTACTGTGAAGTAGTCTAATCGACTGTGCAGTAAAGTGTTACAGCCTACATGTGCGGGGCATTACTGCACAATAGATTAGGCTACTGGGTAGTTAGCTAGTACTTGTAAATTAGGATACTAGATTAACTGTGCCATAGTTACTGCACAGTAACATTCATATAGATGCTGACTGGGAGCAAATTTTCTACAGGTCACCCTAGGCAGCAAGGAGCCACAGGGTACAGGGAGCTTTCTGTTGCTGGTCCTGGTGCTGCTCAGCTCCCAGGATTGGGGAGCTCTTTGCCCTCTATCCCAGCTCCTGGCTTCCAGCGTGAAGCTTGGAGCTCCAGACGGCAAGTGAGGACTGGGAATTCAGCCCCTGCCTGCACCCAGAGCAACCAGCTCTGCACCAGACAGGACTACTCCAGGGGGTGGGCAAGAGCTGGGTTCCCAACCCCTGCTCCCCCCCTCCCTTTAGCAGCCAGCTCCACACCAAGCAGGGCAGCTGCTGGCAAGCCATGCCCCCTACCTGGCGGTAGTGCTGCTGGTAGCTCTGCACACCTGAGACAGCACTCTGCACACCCCCTGCTGGGCAGGGGGCTCGATGGCAGCTGTGTCCCCCAATGGGCATGGGGCCAAGAGAGTTATGTGGGCTGCAGAGGCAGCTGTCTCCCAGCCTGGTGCACACCAGATGCCCTCCCAATATGCATGGGGCCAGGAGACAGCTGCCACTGAAGCTGGCAGAGCTCTCCTGGCTCTATGCACATTTGGACCGATCCCGTGCCCATTGCCTCCCCGCAAGCAATGTAGACATGCTCCTGGGAAAGGCTTACTGTGCAGTATTTTTACTGCACAGTAAGGCTACTGTGAATTAATAGCACATGTAGACACACTCAGTGTCATTTACATGCTTAAGAGTACCAGATCCCATAACTCCCACACCAGTGTCTTTAACCACAATGCCATCTGTCTTCTCTAGTGTAATGATAATGACTCACTGTTGATCAGATTAGAAGGTTAGTTTAATCTATATGGATATATATTTGTACAGCAGAAATTCAAACAAAGCTATATTTAATAACACACGCAATGCATCTTCTATTAAGAGACACATTAAAATAAATACTTAACTACAGTTAAAACAGTTGAATATAAAGGGATAGTCACTCAGAGAACTTTACAATTAACTATTTCATTCCTTAAAGCTATAGAGAAGCAGAAAGAGAAGTTGATTTGATGAGAGAGCAGGAGCACAATGAGTATTCAGTTCCAGTAAGGGAAAAGTTCAAAGCAAGGCAGGATGAAAGAAACCAAAAATTGTAATAGAAGAGGAAACAGGGGAAAGCAAAACATCAAGAAGAGTGGTGAAAGAGAGTGCAATGTCAATGGAAACCAAATGTGTTCAGTCTTTTTAATTCTGACTAGTTTCTAATAGATGGTTTGACCCATAGCACTCATTAAAATCTTGCGGCATGTAGCACAATCTGCAATGGTTGTATGGTTTGTTGAGGCTTCTAGCACAGGATTTTAATAATAATAGCCATGAAATATTTCAAAGGAAACTTTTCCCTGTCTGGAAACAGGATGCTTCTGAAATCAAAGTTTCCTGGAAGAAGAGTTCAATTTCTTTTGAATTTTCCATCGAGGAAGATCTACATGAAATATCTAATTTCAGGTTGGGTTGAAGTTAATCTTTGTGTCTGTCTGAGCCAATTCAGAACTATATGTGTGTTGTGCTTGAGTAGTGTAGGTTTGGGTCCTTTCTGCCCCCATTCAGCCCTAGCAGTGCTATTCTCCAGCTAGATTCCACCTCCTATTATGTGCCACTCTTTCTATGACCAAGTCAACCAAAGTGTGTTGGACAGTTTCAATAAAACTCCATTTTCTCTTGGGGAAAAAAACCAAAAACCAAAAACATTACATTCAGATTTTTTCCACCAGGCCTAATAATTATGCTCAGATTAGTACAATTTTCCACATCTACAAATACTAGTACCCAGCATTTCTTTGCAAATAACACATCATATGGCTTCATGAATTGCAGTTAAACAAACTGTTGTTTATATTGCTATTCAGGTTTTAACTCCTCAGCCAGCATTAATTATGTTCATTTTCTAGCTCTTGTGTCCCATGAGCCTACGAGGGAAAAACGAGGAGTAGGAATAGGTTTGTTTATTCATTTTATATCACTTAACTGATTATTGCAACCCAAATTATAAAGTGTTCTTTCTCTTCTCCTGCCAGTTTTTCCTTTCTTCTTCCTAAGCTTATAAATAGGCTCCTTGTACTGAAACCTAATTACTTCATCACACATGCATGCATGTGCACATGTGCGCACGCACACACATGAAAATGAAAGTGATCTTTAAACTATAGACAAAAGAATGAACAAATATTACGGCTTTGTTTTTATGCTCTCAAATATTTTGGGGGACTCTTAAGGGTTCGCATTATCACACAACTGTCAGAAACAATTGACCTACTTCTGCTAATTGTTCTCCTGTGGATTTTCAGCATCTGAGCAGTTCTGCCTAAACCATCATATACTCTAAAAAAAAACAAAAAAGAAGATGCATCACAGAAGGCAAAGCACTATGGCACCTGAATTTGTCATCTGAAGCTGAACAGAAAACAGCTTATTTATAATGGCACCCTGTCATTCCTAAAGCCTCTGTGGAACCCTTAACTTGTGAATATTTATTTCTGAAGATGTTGGATGTTTCTTTCCTAAGCAGTTTACACTCATAGGAAACCTGAATTTGACTTCCAGTGGCATATATTGTATTTATGTGGTTCCTTGTATTTAAGGGTAGCAGGTCACTTCAACATAAGCTTAATATTCCTCTAAGAGGTAAGGGGTATTATACCTCCATACTTGGCAATGATGGCACAAAGGATCCAATTTTAACTGACCCTAAAAAGGTCTTCCAGTTAGGTACTACAGTACCTAAAATGTAGATGTCTTGTCCCAGAAGGTTAATTCAGACTTCCTAAGCAGTAAACAGGGTGATATATGTACTTCATCAGGTACCGCCTCAAGGCACCTAGTCATTCAGCATGGAGGCATCTACAGCTGATCAATAGGACTACTAGGAACCGGACTGCGCCTGGACCCTGGATCCTGCAAGGAACGTAGAAATCAGAGTAGAGGCATAATGACATGGCCAGGTGCCCAGGGCAGCTGCCAGACATGGGGGTATCAATAACTTCTGGTTGCCTCTGGGTTGCTTCTATCATGGTGGGATCTAGATGTAGCATGATACAAGTAGGACATCCTGATGGCAGTATTGAGTTTACTATAAAGCAGATCATCTGCTGTCCACTCATAGCCAGTGGAGGATGAGGCACTGATATTCACTCTCTGCCCTGGAGCTTAGTTGTTAGATCATCAGAACGTCTGAGACCTGGGTTTAGGTTAGCTCAACATAGATTTCTTATTTCCTAGGAGCATCCTGTAATTGCCTTGTTATGGGCTAAGATTGTGGGGAGTGTACTCATTTTGCTGTGTTATACAACCTGCCTAGCAGCTAGCTGGGTGGTTAAGGCACTGTTTGAGTTCCTTCAGGATGACGTAGGCCTAGACCCTAGTGTCTCTGACTTCCTGCGTAAATGTTCTTGCCACTAGGCTACTATGCAAAAGTTAGGGGTCATCACCAGCTGGCATGCTGCTCTGACCTCACCAAAAGCATCAAGGAGTTCAGGTACATCCCAAACCAATTTGGATGTTACATAACTTAGGTGGGAATGAGGTGACTGGATTGCTTTTGAGCCTGTGTAGTAGCCTAAGTCTAGATGCCTATCACTCTTATCATGCCAAATTGAGGTGCCTAATAAATCTAAACTTCTTCGAGGTTGCACAGCCACTGAGAGAGTCTAAACTGATTTAGGTAGAACTATGCAGTTTATGGAGGCATTATATGCTTCTGCAAGGGCCTTAAAAGGAGCTTTGCCTGCCTGAAACAGCAGGGATAATCAGGGATCCTGGTTTTCTCTGATTTTAAAAAATATCCAATTTTTTTTATTTTAAAAAAGTAACCCAAAATCCACATTTGTGCATGATAAAAATGAAACACTACTAATATAGAGATCTATGTATATGTGGTGCTTCATTTGAATCATGCAAAAAATGTGGATTTTGGATACTTTTTTTAAAACCAAAAATTGGGGATTTTTGTATAATAATGCAGGAGATCCCCTACAGTCCTGTATCCCTATGTGTGATTGGACCCCAAATCATCCATTGCAGCCCTTCTGATATCTGAAGACAGGTATCATGTCCTCTCTTAAGTGCCTTTTACACAAGCTGAATATGACTAGCTCCTTCAACCCTCCTTGCATGATTTGCCTTCCAAGCTCTTTATTGTTTTTGTCATGCACCTTTGGACCTTCTCTAACTTCTCCATGTCCTTTTCAAAATGTGGACTCCAGAACTGAACAAAATAGATGAAGTCTAACCAGTGTCAGGTAAAGAAGCATTATCACTTCCTGTGTCTTGCACCTAATGCTTCTATCCATGCATCCCAAAACCACATTCACTCTTTATCCACATAGCAGACTCATATTGAGTCTGTGATCCACCAAGACTCTCAGATCCCTCCATAGTTCTGCCATCCAGACAAGTGTCACCCATTTTGTATTTGTATTTCTGACTACGGAGTATCTACCCAACATCTTGATTACATTTTGAAACCTGCACTGAGCTCTGTGGTGCCACAGTCCACAGCTATCAAGACCAAAGTTAGGGTGGGATAGATCTGTGAGCTTCAGTCCCAACTTTGACCTAGGGAAAAAAAAAAATATGTACCATTAGCGAGAGCATGGATGATTACTTCTTGGTTAGCATAAGGGGGAAACAAAGAATGACCTTTCAGAGTCACCGAAAAAAATTATGATTCATCCATAACTCACCTTAAACATCTTTCTTCCTTATTGCTACTGATACCATCTCTAATAAATATTAAAGGTGAATTCTCATCATGAACTTACATTTTTAAGGTTAGTATTGAGTGGGTTTATAACAAAACAAAAGCTGAGTCTTCAGTGAATATCATACTGAATATAATAATATCATACCACATCATAATGTCACACTGAATATAGTCTGTACTCTTAAAATTAAATTTTAAGCAACACAAGAAATCTATTCCTGAGAGCTCAAAAGGTTGGCAGCTTTGTTGTTGTGAAGGGAGATCTTTCTCTGGCAACCAGTAGGTGATGCCCTGTGATTTCTTGAGACTGATATAGACAAAATGTCCTGACGCTCCATTCAGAATAGACAGATGATGGCAATGATCAATGAAAGAGTTAACATAATACTCTTATATGTATATGGCCACAGACAGATGATCTTTTAAAGCTGTGATGGGATTGGATCCCTTATCCCAACAATCATACCTCCTGCCATATCACAAGCATGACAGGATGTGCCATTTTGGGATCAGGGATCAGACCACAATCACACCCTACTTGCTAGTGCAGGGGGAGCCCAAGATCATAACCTGGGCTCCCTCTGCACTGATAAGGGTGCCTGACAGATGATTGTTGGCTGGCTCTGGAGGCCTATCAGGGCCAGTTTGATCCTTGGTGAAGTCCCTGAAACTGGCCAATGGTCAGCTGATCATTCACTGATCAGGACTCCACTGGGGTTCCAACTGGCTACAGTACACTCCCTGAAAGCTGAAAACCAGATGATTGTCAGCAGGATCAGGACTACACTGAGCAGCTCCTGTATGGTCCTGGTGCTACTGACAGGGACCACTCTGGGGTTCGAGCCCCAGGGAGGTTCAGAGCAAGCCTATGATCAGCTGGCAGGGACCACACCAGGGCCAGTTGGAGACCCCAGTGTAGGCCACCCAGCCTAATGTTCATTTTAAAGCACAATGGAAAACATCCATAAAATTATTACACTTATTTTGTGTAATAATTGTGTGGCTGGTTTCACATTTTGTTGCACCATTAATTGCCTGAATGTGTGGGCAGATTACACTTTAAGATGTGATTAATTGGTTAATTGTGTTTTAAGACTAACGTCTACTAAGGGCCTTTATGTATACACAGAGGGCACTGACAAACATACAGGCCCCTGCTCTTACTCATGGTGCTTTCCATAAAGTGCCACGAGTTAAGTGCCCCCCCAATCCAACAGATGTCCACCTGCTGGTTGGGCAGGGGATGGGGGAGATTGAGCCTGCCTCTGCCTGCAGTCAAGGAGCCTCCCCTCTCCCCCAGCCCCACCTCCCCAAATCCCTAG
>NW_005842030.1:2334713-2359102 GCF_000455745.1 Alligator sinensis | reverse complement strand
AGCAGGAAGGCAATGGGGAGAGACAGTGAACTGCTGGCTGAGATTTGCTTGCTCTGAGCTGGAAGAGGGGAGTTGGGGGTGGGGCACAAGGAGGGGGCTGCAATCCATTCGCCTCCCCTCCAGCTCAAGCCAGGCTAACCCCATCTGGCAAATCGCTGCTCTTTCCCCCTTCTCTCCCACTGACAGTCGCGGGGGTGTGGCTGGGCTGCATCAGCCCAGCCCCAGTCATGCCACAAGTTAACGCTAGGGAAGACAAGTTCCCTAAGGTGCTCTAAAGTGGAGCACCTTCATCCAATTCTTCTTTTGATAAGGATTAATTTGTCACACAATTGGCCACTTTAAAAGCACTGTGCACATATGTCATGGCACAGCTGCAGACCGCTTTCAGGGGGCTGATCACGCCAAAAATGTAATGTCTGTCTAAGTCCATAAGGGAATGTATGTGTGCATATATATGCATGAACACACATACATATACACACATCACACTTTTGAGAGAGACAGAGTTTGGGATCATTGCTGCTTTATTACCTTTCTTTTCATTAAAGGGCTGGTCCAAAGTTCACTGAAATTAAAGGTTAGCTAGTTGACCACAGGTAGGCTTTGGATCAAGCTCTAACTCCAATTCTACCATTTTGTTCTATTTAATTATGTCAGTATCGAGATAGGTTCATTCATGTATTAAAATAATACTATAGATACCCTCTTGGATTTAGTAATGCAGTACTGTCAATAATAAACAATTCAGAATGCCCCAGAAACTGAACATGTTCAGAATAACAGTCCTGGACTACGGTACAGCATATCTTAACTTTTGCTACTTTATGAACTCAATTTCCAAGCATATTTTCAAATGCAGGTGGCTCAGTCAACTAATGAGTAGATCCTGTTAGTGCTCTAAGCATGTGTGCATGTGGTAGCTCATTATTCAAATGTAAGAGGCCTTTGCAAAAGTACTTTGTATTATATTGCTATACAATGCAGGAATCGTTCTGCAGCTGCATGACTAATGCAGACTGAAAGAGACTATGCCACTCTTTTTGGCTATCTAACAACTTTCCTTTCTTTCATTACATCTTGTTAGCGCATTGAATATAAAAGCTTATACACATGAGTTGGAACATTGTCTATGAAGAGGAACCAAATGGAGGATGTTCACAAAAATGTTAACAGTACATTTATCTAGTGCTGTGTTACCATGAGGGGAAAATTCATTTAGTGGTACAGGTAAATCCTTTGCATATGTTATATATTACCAGCTCATGTGCATATGCACAAATATAATGTAAAAGAAAGCACTCAGAAATTCAGAAATGGTAGAGTTAAGTATAACTTAGTTCATTCCCTTCATGCTGATTCGTTATGATCAGGGATCCTGGTTTTCTCTGTTTCAGACTCACAGATTCTCTGATTTAACAAAAAAAATGCAAATTCCCTGATTAAAATCCCCCAAATCTGTGTTTTCCTATGATTAAAATGAAACACTGCTATATATATATAGGTATCAGTTGAACACAATGTTTTATTGAGATATTTACCATTTTAAAGCAATTTGGAAACCTAGGAGTGCCTCAATCACTATAATAAAATAAATTCTAAATTGCTATATATTTTGGCATTTGATTTGGGGGGGGTTTATCATAGAAAGTCAGAGCTGCCCCTGCCCCCTTCACTCACAAGGAATCAGGTCCAGCTACAGGCCCCTCCCCCCTCAAACTAATTTGGGGTGCTGAGCTGCCCTGATATTCCAGAGCCTTGCACATACCATTGCCTCTCACTTGCAAGCCACAGCCTGCTGCTTCCCAGCCCTGCGGAGAGGGCCACCAGCTGCCAGGACTATGGGGCCAGGGACCCAGATCCATAGCCCCCTGCCACCCATCCAAGCCCTGGCTACTGCCTGCAGGAGGCAGTGGCTGCTGCTGCAGAGTGAAGTACAAGCTCGGCTCCCCCTCCCCCATGGGTGGCACAGTCAGAGCAGAGCCCTTGGGCAAGGCGGGGCTCAGAGTTTAGGACCTCCCTGCCCTGCTGCCCTCCCCCTGGGTCTTCCACAGGCCACTGGGTGAGACCCAATGTGGCAGGGCAGAGCGGGGTGGCCAGGCTTGGTGCCACTGCCAGGGGCCCCATGCCACCATGGTGAGGTGCCCCCTGCCCACTTGGCAGTAGCAGGGGGCACAACTCCATGTTTCCACCCCTGCTGCTGCCAGGTGGGTAGGGGGCACCTTGCAATGGTGGCATGGGGCTTGCAGCAGCAGCACTGAGCTTCCCTGCCCCGCTCTGCTCTGCTGCACCAGGTCTTGCTCAGTGGGCCATGGAGGCCCCTGGGGGAGGGCAGTAGGGCAGAGAACCTTGAGCCCACAGTAGGCAGCCCGCACCTGCCCACACCCCATGCACAAATCTAGAGGGCATGTGCCCCCACCATGTCACCCTGAGAGTGCACTCGGTGGGGAGCCAACCCCCCTCTGCCGCCCCCAAGATGAGCCACTTGCAGCTCATTCCCACTCCCTGCCTGGGCCCTGCAGCCATGCATTCTGACCCCAAGCCCCAAGCCTCATGTACTGTCCTGGCTGGGCAGCAGCCCAAGCCCCAGCCTTGCCCAATTCCCTCCCTCACTATGGGGCCTCAATCCCACCTCACAACTTACTTGCAGGAGCTGCTCTCCATGCTGCCTGGTGGCCATGTGCATGTATAAGTGTGCACATGCACATGGTGTCCTGTGCCTGATTGTCCTCCTTGCACTCCCCCTGGCCCCTTTCAGGCTAGAACTCTGCCAGCCTGCAATGGGAAACACAGTTCCCTGCATTTTTCTCCTTTAAAGGGGGAAATCCAGGGTTTTTTTTCCTTAAAAGAGAAAATTTGTGTTTTTCTCCTTCAAACGAGATAATCCAGGTTTCACCACATTTTTCCAAGGCAAACAGTAAACCTGGATCCTTGGTTATGATACCGTCTTCAGTTATGGAGCCACAGGCTGCTTTTTCTACCAGATCCCTGCCTCATTCGGTAAACAGGATGAATGTTGCTAAGTGAATGAGCACCCATTTGATATCCTATTAAATATTTTGTATTCTTATTTTTAATGTGTAGCCCCACAGCTTTTTTATTGTATCGTATTCAGCTCTGTGTTCAGAACATCTCCGTATGGCTTCTCTACTGTGCTCATCACAACAGTATTGGACTGTTTCAGGAACATTCATTACTTTTCATGATACCTCTGTGATTAAGGAGTACTATTATTCCCAGTTTACACCCCTCAATCAGGGTACCCCAAAAACAAGGAAGACATGATTAGAGATGACCTGTGAAAAGTTGGGTATGACTTCCCAGGTGCCATGTGGCAGAGAACAGAGGTCAGGAGTCTACTGTCGCAAAAATGGTCTCATCATGGTTTCTCTTCCTTCGGTCCCCTGACAGAGGCCATGGGCAGGTGTTCATTTTTAGAGGTAAGGATTTCTGTGGATTTCTTCCAGACAGCTCACCCTGGGTGGGCTGTCAGGGACTGCACTCCCTCCCTTGCTGTCTAAGAGGGAGGGAAGGAGGGAGAGCAGTGGACTATGGGATATTGGGTGTCCTTATCATCTGAGAGAAACACACAGCCATTGAAGTTAGTGTGGGGAGGAGGGGAGAGATCTTTCTGGTTGGAAGAGGTAGAACTTTCTTGTGGAGGAGCCAGATCTTTTCTACAAGAAACCCTTGGAATGGCTGTGGGCTCTCTTTTTGTGCCAGGAGAAAGGTTTTTCTTTTGACGCAAATGTAATGCTTGTCCATAGCCCGACTCACTACATTAGAGTTCAACACCTGCAACATCCAGCAGCAAATGAGGTTGGGAACCTATGGAGAACAGACTTCTTTACTGTATAATCCTGATTCATCTGCAGAGCCCCTTCCTCTTGTGCACTGAGTCATGGCCTCCATAGAAAAAAACAGTGTGGTATCATGTAATTAAAGAGCATATCATATCACATATGCACTTGGGGACCAAATTAATAGTGCCCAGTTAATTTTGAATCCCTGACATAACCTTTTGTGTGTAACTTCCTAGGTCTTCATAAATGCAGGCAGAAACAAACAGAAATGTCATCATGATGCCTGGTGGGCATCCTATTGACATCTATGTGGGTCATCAGTATGCGGGAACCTTTAGATCCACTGCATAATTTGCAGCAGCCCAGATCTACAACTGCAGAGAAAGTCATGTTCACCATGAGAATGGAGCATGCTCAGTGAAAGCAAATCTCCCAGAGAATTTAGTTGCTGAAATCAAGAAAAGTTTCCGCTGGGCATGTACAAACAATCAATTTTGAGAGGCTTATAATTTGGTTGTATTTTCACTGAGACAGCAAAAGCCACATTCCTAATACAAAAGGCACTGTTCTGCCAAATGTCATGTTCCTGCTCCATAGCAAGGGGGCCATTAAAATGTTTTAAAGAAAAGGTCACTAGGCATTAACATGGGTGCAACTTTGTCACATGGCAGAGGAAATTTCAGTCTGGACAGTTAAAGTTCGGCAAGAGTGACGAGCAACTGAAAAAAGAGTCTTAAAATGGGACATGTCAGACAACCTTAATAATAGGGAGGGTTGATAACATTTTTTATTAGAAAGATGTTTGCTTAACATTGACTAGCTGATTTAAATTGCAAAATCCAGGGGGGGAGCGGGGAGGTTGTGCTTTCTGCCAGGTTTATTTCAGACGTTGCATGAAAATTCCTTCTAAACCTACAGGTTCTGTGTTTCCAGAGAGAACCAGCTGTTTGAAAGAGTAGTACATATATTGTCCTCCCTGAAAGATCTTGAAGGATCAGTAAACAATAAATAAATGGACAGATGAGGTGGGAATGGGTAAGACATGAGTAGACGCTCGGAGATGAAGTTAGGGCTCTGGTTTTAATAGCAGACTCTTTTTTGGAATAGAACCAATATGACATAAACCTCTGACAATCACTACTCACCTTCTCCTTGCCCACTTCTGTGCCCTAGGACCTCTTCTACCCATTTGTTTCTTACAACTTCCTGCCAGAACGGGCCTCTGCAACCTCCTTTGAACATCAGAAGCAAAGAAGGTCTCAAAAATCTAACAGCTTTTCATCAAATAGCGAAGGAAGTGAGGTGCACTCAGCTCTAGGACTCACACTGAACTCTTCTGTACCTTAATCCATCTCACTTTTAAATTTTCTGGATTTCTGGTTATATAGCCAAAGACATTTCATTTCCTAGGCTTTTTATGCGCTATTGACCTGACTGGTTTGCAACCGATTGTGGGAGACTCTCAGTCTCCAGTGAGTGTGCAGGGAGGAATCATGTGGTGGTTAAGGCATAGTCCTGGGGGCAGCACCATACCTAGACTCCTGGCAGCCCCAGGCTAACTTTTAGTACCAGGCCCCCAGGTCCCACTTCGCGAGAGATAATGATAATAATAAACCCAAAATTACCATTTTCAGGCCCCCTTTCTGACTGGGCCCCGCGCAGCCTTCCAGTTTGCCCATGCCTGTGTCTGGCCTGGGGGTAAATCTGGGCTCATTTCCCTGCTGAATGTATTGCTTTTTGCATGACTTGGAACAAGTCATCTAATTATTCTGGAGCTTGTTTTTCCATCTGTAAAATGAAAATAATATATTCTTTCCCTCCTTATTAAATTGGCCAGTATATGTAGACAGTAAGCTTTTCAGAGCAGAAAAGTACCTGATCTCCCCAGATGTTCCTAAGTATCACTGGGCTAGGTATAGACATTCAGAAAGCCTGAGGCAGAACTAATCTAAGTTGTGCTCTTTTCTGTAAGGGATGTAGTTTAGATCAGTAGCGAACAGAACACGTTAACCCTTTGGTGACAGAGGCAAATCTTAGACTGGGTCCACCATTTTTAAACCAGTTTACATGTGTCGAACTTCTGTTCCGTTACACAAATAAACTAGTTTTGTGTGCCAAAGTTCTGCTCAGTTATGGTTATAGACCAGTTTTTGATCACTTATACCAGTAAAAATGCAATGTCTTTACCCTGGAATTCAAATAAAAACAAATTGTGGGACTCTTTGTTTTTTATCATTGGTCTTGATGGGTTTCATTGTTTAATTAGTATAGATATGCTTTTAAAGAAATTGAAATAATAACTAAATAGTTTTTTCCTTTGAGATCCCTGAGAAGTCAAGGAAACTTTTAAAATTTGCTTCATATGAAAAGCTTTACCACATGGCTGTCACTCACACAAAGCATATAATTTTAACAAATTATGCAAAAAGCTAATTATATTTTAATTTGTTAATCCTTGCTTAGTTAAACTAGTGACATATGCAAATTACCTGCTGAGACCTAAATTACTTTTTTTTAAGAATAAATAAATGCCCTTTTATATTTTCAAATATTATTAATAAAGCCTGTTGATTGACAGATAAGAAGTGAATTTGTTGGGGACATTGTGTTTCATTTATAAAAACACATGCACATATTTAGAACATCATTAGGCTCTTATGAACTCCAAAAGTTTCACAGTTAGGGGAACAATTTAGGCTTTTGGTTGCTTCTCTTAAATATTTGTTTGAATTGAGTCTGGAACAACTGTATGGGAAATTGTATAAGAACAGACTTTTTGGTGTATTTACTTTCATTTCCAACCCTTTTTTTCAGCCAAAAGTTAAGTGAGAACACTGATTCAAATGGTTACAAACCTTTTCCAAGGCTATCCCTGTGAGAGAGTTGCTCCCAGATGATGGGAATAAGAGTCATAGGTGTGGGCTTTAAATAAGAAGCCACAGCATAAAGCTAGGGAGAGCTTTGTTAATGCTCCCAGGAAACAAAATAAATCTGTGGAAAGCAAATCTGTGGAAATCTGTTAGGAGCAAAACTTTGACTGGGGTCTTCTTAATATGATAGACATTTTGGAGGGAAGGTGACAATGGAGACTGACATTTGGAATGAAATGATTGTGGAAACAGGCTACAACATTGTAGTATTTTATGTTAATATACCACATCCCAGGGGAAAGGAATATTGTTATGGTGCTTTAAATGGGAGAAGGTAAACTGAAGAAATAGATGGTCCTGATGCTGAATTAGCTGTTCCTGCGTTTATGCTGTTTTAACACCCTGGACGCATTTTGGATGTGTAATAAATACATTTTTAAAAAGAAGTAAATATAATGGAAATCTTTGGGGTTCACTGAGGAAGTGAACCTGCTATCAATGCAGCTAAAAACAAGATCCTCCAGTGCTCACATGTACAGCTGGTTCAGAACTGTCCAAGACTGATCAGGCCTGATCCAAATTGACCCTGTAGATGCCTTAACTTAAATGTTGAAGTTTATGTACCTTTCACAGGAAGGCTATCCATATTGATAGGGTTTTTAGGATCCCTATGCAGTGAATGGAGACCTTCCAAACACCTAGGACCTGTTTTAGCCTGGCCTTTGCTTCTAGGACTATTCATGAATTGGGGGATTAGATCAGGTGACTGTTGAGGTCCCTTCTGTTCCTACGATTTTACATTCGGCAGTTCAGGTGCAGAAATAACCCCTTTCGGGTTATATTTGTGGGTTTTACAAATGACTGTTTAATATAAAATGCATTACATTACATGAATGTAATACAATGTAAAGGCTGTCCTGGGAGTGAGGTGTTGCCTCTGCTAGGGGAGTGTCCTCATCATCAGCGAGGTATAGAACACAGGTTCTTATTCCTTCTTTCTTGTTCTTTTGGCCCAGGTCCAACCAGGAGTGGACAGTGCCTTCATTCTGGCCCTGTTTCTACCACTGTGGTTAGGAGCTTCTTCTGCATAGTGGAATATAAAGTTGAGGAGGGACCAACATATTTTAATTTTCTGGGCAAATGCTCTGATCACTGGGCCATAATCCAAAAAGTAGGTGGTGATACCGCCCTCTCCTTTTCTAGTGTCTGTGGTCTTGAATGAAGTTGACACTGACTGCTATGCTTTGTGTTGACCTCACTGCTGTCATTGTGTCATAGGCATGAAGTGAGCATGCATACTGGATCAGGGCTCTCAAAAGATGTAGGTGTAAGGACATGAAAACTGTATTTTCCATATGGCCTTAGATGCAAAATAGGCATCAGTATGTTCAGCTCAGCCAAGGTAATGGCACCACTGAATATGTACAACAGCAAAAGTCTAGGTTTCTAGGGAACTCTACCAGCAAAAAATATGTCAATTATCACTCTTCAGGTGCCTAAGGCTAGGGACAGACATTAAAAAAGCCTTAGCTTAAATAGATTCGAACTTTTCAGGTTGGTCTAACCTGCCTAGGTTGAACCTGTTTGTAACCACACAGGCATTCCCTCTGGACTGAAGAAATGCAGGCACATGCCTGCAGTGGCTCAGGCTAGAAGCTGGGGGATGCTAGAGCAGCCCTCCCTTCCCTTCCTAAGTGCTGAGCTGACCAGAGAGGATGTGGCCAGGCCCCAGCAAGCCACTGTGATTAGGGAGGGGTATAAACCCCCACCCTGGCCTGCATCATCCCAGGTTTTTCCCCACTCATTGCTCAAGGGGTGGGAGTGTTGCCAGGCCTCAGCCCTGGGCTAGCACTCTGATGCAAAGGTTGTGTGTGCAGTGCATGCCTCCGTTGATGACATTGAGCTTTTCAATTTCCCTCTCTCTGCTTCTTCATACTGTCTGCAAATCTAACAGGTAAGAGAACCAGCAGGTAACTGATAACACATTTAGCAGCCCATCGAGAAACCAAAAGCCTTTTTCATTAGTTCAAGCTCTTCTTAAACAGCTTTTTCCAGGGAAGGAATGGAGGGACATTACCAGCTGACCTGTGAATTAGCTCCAAAAAGCCCTAAGCGAACACTGTCTTGTCTGCCTGTCCCAGCGAAACTGGAGACATGCACACACAGATACCTCTTAGTATTAGCTAGCATACCACATGCCTAGGGTCCATGAGGTTGTGGTCTGTGCTGTGGGAGATGGGATGGAGGGAGTGGGGGATCCCTGCTTGAGTAGCTAGCAGTGAGGGGGGAGTGGAGCAGGAGGAAGCCAGACAGACCCTGCTCTGCTTGCAGTCTGTGGCTAGGAAGCAGAGGAGCAGGGACAGCCCAGTTGTCTGGAGCAGCCAGCCCAGCCCAGCCCAGCCCAGCCCAGCCCAGCAAAGCATCTGGGCTGCTGGCATAGGCGACTGGTGCCTTCTGAATCTGAGGGGCGGCATCAGCGGTGGGGATAGCTCTGTCACATGCCCCCCGTGCTCCCTCTACACATCACCTATGGATGCTGGAGGACTCTGCTATAACTTAAACCAGGAAGGGATCTGGGATAGACATTGCATACACTGGTTTGACCCAGATCAGTTAAGTCTGATACTACATTCAACCAGGTTTACCTTAAACCAGTTTCAGCCATTTTGAAACTGGTTTATGTGCGCTGAACTTCTGTTCTGTTACAGATTTAAACCCATTTCTGATCACTTAAACCAGTTGATGTGTAATGTCTGTCCCTAGCTCAAGGGATCCTCTAGGTTGCCCATCTGGATTTAAGCAATTAACTCTGCCAAATACATATTTTAGGCATTTAAGTGATTTTTCTACAGCTAATTTTTATAGAGCTATGTGCCTATCTTAAGGTGCCTAAACACCTTCAAATATATTTTTCTTTTACTCCCTGTTATAAAATAATTTTCAGTGTAAATGGGGAGTAATTTGTGTAGTTGAACCAAGATCTGATCTCTACAGCTAGAAATCTAGGGAACTATTTACTTGTATGAAATTTGTTATGTGTGTGTTTGCAGGATTTAATTCTGGTGAGAAATCATTTCCAAAGAATACCAGTACATAAGCCAATTAAGCTGATGTTTCATGTTCAGTTGTCTCCTCTATTTATCTACCCCATCAGCTCAGTATCTTAGTGTCTGTTCTATGTGGATCAGTATATTTTATTCAATATCCATTCAGTACAGTTATTAGAAATAGACAAAGTTGGGACTCCAGGCTCTAAATTAAAGGAATGCATTAAAATAATCTTGGTAAAGAGAGGAAGCAGATATTGATTGTATGGGAAGGAAATGGATCTGTAAAGGGATGGAAAATCAATGAATACATTGTGAGGTCACTTCTGTATCAATCTTACAATCCAGTATGCTTATTCCTTGCTAAATTTATTCCATTCTATTGACTTCGTTGGAGCAATGCCTTTTTTACACCAGCTGAGGGCAGCACCCTTACATGTTTAAAACATTGCATGTGGTTGCAATTATACAAGAAGGCTTATGAAAATATAAACCATTAATTAGTTAATTAACAGATTTAAAATGCCCATTGTAATAGACTTGAATTTTTTTAAAAACTGTTTGTGTAGGTCAAGTTCCTGGTAAAATGGTTGTCGAAATGTGTGTATGTGTCTATGTGTTCCTTGCTGTTTACTATGCAGGTTTTGCATAATGCAAGTAGAAAAAACATCTTTCCAAATGATGGGAGAAGCAAGGCTTTTGGTGGGTGGTATCTTTTATTAGACCAGCTGCATAGCTGGGAAAAATTTGGACAAGCTTTTGAATGCAGTGCATTCTGTTTCAGGCCTGAGGAAAAAGCTGGTCCATTGTAAGCTTTATTTAGGTTTTTGGTTGCTTCCATGGCACAGTGAGACAGGTACATAGTATGTTCCCACTGGCTAGTTAGACTCCAGCAGTGCTTTATATATTATTTAAACTTGTGCAAAATGCACCAGTTTTTAACAATAACCTTTGAAACCCACAACTTCTCAAATGCATGCTCTCTCTCTCACAGGCCTGGGATGACTAATGGATTTATAGCACTGATAAGACAGACTAGTAACTCGGTGCATCTGCACATTTATTAATGCACTGTAGTTACTGCACATTAAGTTTATTACTTCGATAACCAAGCACTAACTCAATGTGCAGTAACTGGTGCTACTGCACAGTTGCACTGGCGTATACGTTTTTACAGATGTTAACTGTGCAGGAGCCTAATACTACTGCGTAGTAGCATAATAGCATGGGTTTTGCCCAGCACGCTACTGTGCAGCGTTGTTTGACTACTACATAATTATTGCTTCATGTAGACATACCCACTGTAAACTTACTGGTAATTTTGTAGTTACTTTGGGTTATTTCTAGTTAAATTCAAGAGAGATAAGTGCCAACCTTTCTGGGGGAAAAAAGCAGGAAAAAAATTACAACATGCCCTTTACATTTTTTAGTGAATTTTACTTATACTATAATAAATCAGGGCCTATATTTGGAATGTTTATAGACAATAACATGCTTATAAAGAATACTTATAGTGAGGGGTCTAAATGCTTATTTAGGCATCTAAATACCTGCTCCACAACATGCCTGACATAGGTCAAATTACATGATGATTCTGGTCTTAAAATCTATTTTCCAGTTCTCTGAGAACTTATCCACTCCCAGCAATTTCTCTGGAAGCTATTGGGTGCATAGCATTTTAAAAAAACAGATTACTGTGAAGACTTGAAAAGTTAAACACAAGGGGGCCATGCTTTATAAGTAATGGTGAAAATATGAGCATGCATCATCTGTAATCTTATTAGCAACAACATGCTTTACAATAACAAATAACTCAGATTCCTTCCTAAGGAGCACTAGTCACTGCAGCAAGCCATGCATGAAGATTAAGCTTGGATAACTTAATTTTCTGTTCTCAAAAGTGAAGAGTTTGCTGTGAGGCTCAACCTCAAAAACAAAATAAAAAGGAAATTTAATTCCTTAGAAATCAGATCAAGGAACTGTAACACTAATGCTTAGCCATTTTTTTTTGTTTGTTTCAGATATAAGAGTTCTATTTTTCTCTCTGGTTACATTTTTTTGCCCGCTTACAGACATTGAGCAATTGGCATTCCGGTTGTTGTAGCCATAAATTGATTTAAACTCATGGGTAGACTAATGTAGCATCATTGTGGCATAGTGCAAGGGCTAATGCCTGCGAATGCTTGCATCCAGTACTATACTGAAGATCAGATCTGGTCACACATTTGATGGTACCTTCTCTTGGTTTGCTTACCCTTCAGAGTTAATATTACTGTCATCAATAGGGAGTGTGCTTTAGCTCACACCTGTTTTATTGCCTAAGGCTCAAATTCAGGTTGAAGTCAAACAACGTTAAGCACACGCTTAAAGTTACACACTCTGAATAGGGAAGAATGTGAGCAGGTGTCAGACAAAGTCTTGGGCCCTTAGAGAAGAGCAAGCTCCAACTCACCTGCGAGTGACTAGCTATACTGGCTGCAGCCTAAGAAGAGACAGCTGGTCCTCAGAAGGTAGACATAGGAGAGGCTGAGAAGGCTTTGCCAGAAATCAAGAGAGAAATGACTTAGGAAAGAAGTAAGGTTGTTCCAAAAACTTTTGGATAAGGGATGAAACTAAGGAGTTCTGGACATGACTGAAGAAAGCTCAGGTAAAGAGATATAATATACAGAAGGTCTTAGTGCTGGCTGTAAAGCAATGTGGACTTCATGTCGGTAGAAGCTTTTGTGTGCCCTTGGTGGCATATGGGAGAAAGCAATACAAAGCCCACTGGAGCAATGTTCTGTGCATGGTAATTCTCAGAGAAAATACAAAACACAAAGCCTGGAATATAGGGCCTGCATCCTGCTTTTTGCTAGAGGAGGAGGTCTTGGCACCAAGTAGCCATTTGCTTTAATCCTTTCCTGAATGAAGGCCTTAGAGATGGTTTGTCTTTCATATCATACCTGTGTGATCACCTTCTACTGGGCAAAGATGGCTTTCAGTGGTATGAGGGGAGGCATGAAAAACAGATCACCTGTGCTCCTGATTCTGTCACTGAGCTCTGACTTCATGAAAAATTACTTAACCTGCCTTTGTCTCAGTTTCTAGGCTGTAAAATGAGGGTAGATGTGATATCTATCTTTGAAAAACACTCTGGGTGTGTCTACACATGCATCAATGCGCTTTAGTTAATGTGCATTATATCTAGTACTTCCTTTGTGAGGAAAATGTACATTAGCCTGTCTTTATGTGCATTAACAAAAGAGAATATTTTTTTAATGATGCTGTAATGCACATTAAAATAGGCTAATGTGCATTAAAGTGGATGTGTAGATGTGCCCTCTGTGCCTTTTAAAACTACTCTGACAATTATTTTTTTTCTCATTTGTAGATCTAAATAGGGTGTGGCTATTTCTTGGATTATATAAATAAATTAGAAAATTTAAAATACAGCAGGTAAATCTGGGGAATTTCTGATCCTAATAATGGTTCCAGAGGAAGGAAAACTTTGCCACTGTGGCTTTTTGAGAGAGAAAATCTAATTTGTAGCTCAACAGAGAAGGCAGATTCTCTATTGGTGTAAAACTGATTTAGCTGCATGGACTTGAGTGCTTCTGTGCGAATTTATAGCAGCTGATAAGGTGGTCTAGAGCTGATGCCATAAAAACACAAGTAGTACAACTGCTGAGACCGGCTACAACCTTCTAGCAAAGGGCTGTACAACATTTTGATGTTTGCCTTTACACTTTAAATTCAGTAGTATCAAAAAAGATGAGATTACCTTTATTCAAATTCTTACAATTCAATGCAGTGGCTGATTTTTTTACTAGGGCTGTAATCTTCCTGTCAGCCCTTGGTAAGTTGGTGTGAAGTGCCAAGAGTCAGTTTAATCATACAGGTTATGGAGTATGTTCTTTTCTTATTCAATGCAGATAATGGATGGCAAGCAGACCAGCTGTATTGACCATGAACACTTTGTTCTGGATTCTTTTTTTGTCATCATACTGCATTGATCAATGTTAATTTAAGAGAGTGGGCAGTTCTGAGTTTCCCTCTTCTTAAAAAGGAGCAAGCCTTGTGGCTGGTAGGCTGCAAGTAGTCACAATTGCTGTTTCTCAGTGGGCATCTTATTTTACTATCCAAATAACTTTCACAAATAAACCTTCCAGCTCATCGATATGAATTATGAATGTGCAGCAGTGTTGATTTTAAAATGCATGTCAACACTTTAGCATCTGAACATCTATGTAAATGCAAGCTTTTAGCAGAATTTCAATTTAACAAATTACAGTTTGTGACTCTAATTTATGAGAACTATGTAAATACCTAGGATTTTTATAGCTGATGCTGCCTAAATTAATCACGAATTACTAATTATGCCTTTTTCAGCTGCAGGATATGCAAATTTGGTTCCACAAAGCAGGAAGAACGAAATGTGTGTATGTGTCTATGTGTTCCTTGCTGTTTACTATGCAGGTTTTGCATAATGCAAGTAGAAAAAACATCTTTCCAAATGATGGGAGAAGCAAGGCTTTTGGTGGGTGGTATCTTTTATTAGACCAGCTGCATAGCTGGGAAAAATTTGGACAAGCTTTTGAATGCAGTGCATTCTGTTTCAGGCCTGAGGAAAAAGCTGGTCCATTGTAAGCTTTATTTAGGTTTTTGGTTGCTTCCATGGCACAGTGAGACAGGTACATAGTATGTTCCCACTGGCTAGTTAGACTCCAGCAGTGCTTTATATATTATTTAAACTTGTGCAAAATGCACCAGTTTTTAACAATAACCTTTGAAACCCACAACTTCTCAAATGCATGCTCTCTCTCTCACAGGCCTGGGATGACTAATGGATTTATAGCACTGATAAGACAGACTAGTAACTCGGTGCATCTGCACATTTATTAATGCACTGTAGTTACTGCACATTAAGTTTATTACTTCGATAACCAAGCACTAACTCAATGTGCAGTAACTGGTGCTACTGCACAGTTGCACTGGCGTATACGTTTTTACAGATGTTAACTGTGCAGGAGCCTAATACTACTGCGTAGTAGCATAATAGCATGGGTTTTGCCCAGCACGCTACTGTGCAGCGTTGTTTGACTACTACATAATTATTGCTTCATGTAGACATACCCACTGTAAACTTACTGGTAATTTTGTAGTTACTTTGGGTTATTTCTAGTTAAATTCAAGAGAGATAAGTGCCAACCTTTCTGGGGGAAAAAAGCAGGAAAAAAATTACAACATGCCCTTTACATTTTTTAGTGAATTTTACTTATACTATAATAAATCAGGGCCTATATTTGGAATGTTTATAGACAATAACATGCTTATAAAGAATACTTATAGTGAGGGGTCTAAATGCTTATTTAGGCATCTAAATACCTGCTCCACAACATGCCTGACATAGGTCAAATTACATGATGATTCTGGTCTTAAAATCTATTTTCCAGTTCTCTGAGAACTTATCCACTCCCAGCAATTTCTCTGGAAGCTATTGGGTGCATAGCATTTTAAAAAAACAGATTACTGTGAAGACTTGAAAAGTTAAACACAAGGGGGCCATGCTTTATAAGTAATGGTGAAAATATGAGCATGCATCATCTGTAATCTTATTAGCAACAACATGCTTTACAATAACAAATAACTCAGATTCCTTCCTAAGGAGCACTAGTCACTGCAGCAAGCCATGCATGAAGATTAAGCTTGGATAACTTAATTTTCTGTTCTCAAAAGTGAAGAGTTTGCTGTGAGGCTCAACCTCAAAAACAAAATAAAAAGGAAATTTAATTCCTTAGAAATCAGATCAAGGAACTGTAACACTAATGCTTAGCCATTTTTTTTTGTTTGTTTCAGATATAAGAGTTCTATTTTTC
This sequence comes from Alligator sinensis, assembly GCF_000455745.1. Classification (NCBI taxonomy): domain Eukaryota; kingdom Metazoa; phylum Chordata; order Crocodylia; family Alligatoridae; genus Alligator; species Alligator sinensis. Next base: position 2,343,530 of record NW_005842030.1, on the reverse strand, counting down.
TCTCTGGTTACATTTTTTTGCCCGCTTACAGACATTGAGCAATTGGCATTCCGGTTGTTGTAGCCATAAATTGATTTAAACTCATGGGTAGACTAATGTAGCATCATTGTGGCATAGTGCAAGGGCTAATGCCTGCGAATGCTTGCATCCAGTACTATACTGAAGATCAGATCTGGTCACACATTTGATGGTACCTTCTCTTGGTTTGCTTACCCTTCAGAGTTAATATTACTGTCATCAATAGGGAGTGTGCTTTAGCTCACACCTGTTTTATTGCCTAAGGCTCAAATTCAGGTTGAAGTCAAACAACGTTAAGCACACGCTTAAAGTTACACACTCTGAATAGGGAAGAATGTGAGCAGGTGTCAGACAAAGTCTTGGGCCCTTAGAGAAGAGCAAGCTCCAACTCACCTGCGAGTGACTAGCTATACTGGCTGCAGCCTAAGAAGAGACAGCTGGTCCTCAGAAGGTAGACATAGGAGAGGCTGAGAAGGCTTTGCCAGAAATCAAGAGAGAAATGACTTAGGAAAGAAGTAAGGTTGTTCCAAAAACTTTTGGATAAGGGATGAAACTAAGGAGTTCTGGACATGACTGAAGAAAGCTCAGGTAAAGAGATATAATATACAGAAGGTCTTAGTGCTGGCTGTAAAGCAATGTGGACTTCATGTCGGTAGAAGCTTTTGTGTGCCCTTGGTGGCATATGGGAGAAAGCAATACAAAGCCCACTGGAGCAATGTTCTGTGCATGGTAATTCTCAGAGAAAATACAAAACACAAAGCCTGGAATATAGGGCCTGCATCCTGCTTTTTGCTAGAGGAGGAGGTCTTGGCACCAAGTAGCCATTTGCTTTAATCCTTTCCTGAATGAAGGCCTTAGAGATGGTTTGTCTTTCATATCATACCTGTGTGATCACCTTCTACTGGGCAAAGATGGCTTTCAGTGGTATGAGGGGAGGCATGAAAAACAGATCACCTGTGCTCCTGATTCTGTCACTGAGCTCTGACTTCATGAAAAATTACTTAACCTGCCTTTGTCTCAGTTTCTAGGCTGTAAAATGAGGGTAGATGTGATATCTATCTTTGAAAAACACTCTGGGTGTGTCTACACATGCATCAATGCGCTTTAGTTAATGTGCATTATATCTAGTACTTCCTTTGTGAGGAAAATGTACATTAGCCTGTCTTTATGTGCATTAACAAAAGAGAATATTTTTTTAATGATGCTGTAATGCACATTAAAATAGGCTAATGTGCATTAAAGTGGATGTGTAGATGTGCCCTCTGTGCCTTTTAAAACTACTCTGACAATTATTTTTTTTCTCATTTGTAGATCTAAATAGGGTGTGGCTATTTCTTGGATTATATAAATAAATTAGAAAATTTAAAATACAGCAGGTAAATCTGGGGAATTTCTGATCCTAATAATGGTTCCAGAGGAAGGAAAACTTTGCCACTGTGGCTTTTTGAGAGAGAAAATCTAATTTGTAGCTCAACAGAGAAGGCAGATTCTCTATTGGTGTAAAACTGATTTAGCTGCATGGACTTGAGTGCTTCTGTGCGAATTTATAGCAGCTGATAAGGTGGTCTAGAGCTGATGCCATAAAAACACAAGTAGTACAACTGCTGAGACCGGCTACAACCTTCTAGCAAAGGGCTGTACAACATTTTGATGTTTGCCTTTACACTTTAAATTCAGTAGTATCAAAAAAGATGAGATTACCTTTATTCAAATTCTTACAATTCAATGCAGTGGCTGATTTTTTTACTAGGGCTGTAATCTTCCTGTCAGCCCTTGGTAAGTTGGTGTGAAGTGCCAAGAGTCAGTTTAATCATACAGGTTATGGAGTATGTTCTTTTCTTATTCAATGCAGATAATGGATGGCAAGCAGACCAGCTGTATTGACCATGAACACTTTGTTCTGGATTCTTTTTTTGTCATCATACTGCATTGATCAATGTTAATTTAAGAGAGTGGGCAGTTCTGAGTTTCCCTCTTCTTAAAAAGGAGCAAGCCTTGTGGCTGGTAGGCTGCAAGTAGTCACAATTGCTGTTTCTCAGTGGGCATCTTATTTTACTATCCAAATAACTTTCACAAATAAACCTTCCAGCTCATCGATATGAATTATGAATGTGCAGCAGTGTTGATTTTAAAATGCATGTCAACACTTTAGCATCTGAACATCTATGTAAATGCAAGCTTTTAGCAGAATTTCAATTTAACAAATTACAGTTTGTGACTCTAATTTATGAGAACTATGTAAATACCTAGGATTTTTATAGCTGATGCTGCCTAAATTAATCACGAATTACTAATTATGCCTTTTTCAGCTGCAGGATATGCAAATTTGGTTCCACAAAGCAGGAAGAATATGGGCATAAATAAGCAGATCTGACAAGCCCCATGCAGTATAGTTCTCAGACACTAGAGTGCAGCATTTTAACCCACCACGGAGACCTTCTCTTCTGCATCTCAAATTTGTGTTAGAAACCAAAAATATTAAGTAAAATATTATGTGAGAGACCAAGCACAATCTCCCTGGGAAAGTAATTGATTTCCTAATTTGCTGGCTGTGCATCCAATTGATGACAAAACATGTCTGTGCACAACTGCAACACAGCTACAAATCAGAAATTTGAAGACATTGTGAAGGATGGACTAATTTGTCATAGTAATGCTCTGAATGACCAGTGCAAGGGAAATCTGAGCAACATTTTACTTATCTATTGAACTACCATTGATTCCAGAGGGACTTGCATGCATCTCTCTAGTGAAATGAACCCTTCTAAAATGGATGTACATGGCTAGTGTCTGTTGTTGCTTCTGATAGTAGTGAAAGCGTTTCGGGGAGTCTTGCTGATAATATGCCCAAAGGAACAATGTTTATTTTTCCCCATATAAGGTGGACATAGTCTTGTTCCTTTGGAAGAGTATTTTGTTGCTGGAGCATTTTGTCTTTCTCAGCCCTGCCTGGCAAAAACATTTGCAGCACTATTGCAAGGGAGGGGTGAGCGGGGCAACTTCCCCCAGTGCAGAAGTGAAGGGGTACCAACAGGTACTGCCCAGCTGGGTCGGGGAGCAGGACGGATCTGCAAGTGACTTGTTTGTGGAGGGTTGCAGGGACAGGAGATGGGGTAGCTCCTGATACTGCGTGCACCCCCAGGCAAGCATGTGCCCCCCAGATCTGTGCACAGGGTGAGCTGCTGCTGCGGGCTTGCCCTGGGGGGGGCAAACTTCCTTGCTAAGGTACTGAACATATGTGTTGTATATGGCCTCTATAAGCTTGCATGTGGCTTCGTACAGTTAGAAATGAAACAAAGCTCCAAGTCCCATTCTTTTTAAGCACCTTGTAAAAAACAAAAAAAATCAAGTCAATGATATAACACTGGACTCTGAGGCTCTTTCCTGCACCCAGCCTTGGTTTCTTTCATATATCTTGCTTTGAACAGCCATAAAAGACACTAGGACCTGTTAGCGGTTATCCAGCTGTAATGCCCCTACCTCTCCACAGTTTTCTTGTCTAGTATCAAACTGGCAAAAATTAATGTTGCGGTTGAATGGAGAAAGTTTCCACGGCATGCAGAACAGTGGGTTAGCACTGGGGGAAGAAACTTAGGCAGCCCAAAGGAGGGTGAAGATCTCAGATACGGCAGCATCTAAGGGCCAGCTATAGCCGCAGAAGTGAGCAGCTCTTTATTTTCATACATTTTGGACTCTTGAAAATGGAGCTGGTGTTCTGAATACAGTGTGCGAGGGTGAATTTGTCCGTAGACTGGTTTATGCAAATCATTGTGTTTTCTTGGGAATTCAATTGTGAAAGAAGAAAATGGACCTTGTAGGCTTGCTAGGGATCTCCGCAAGCATGACATTTTGTACAAGAGTGGCTTTTTGCAGGCTTTGGTGTGAAAAAGAACCAGTCCCTCAATTTCAGAAAGAGCAAAGTTTCAGACAGGAGAAATCCTGAAATGGAGCTGAAGCATTTTCAGCCCGGTATTACCTCATGAGCTACATTCTCGTTATACCTGGCAATAATAGAATGATATCTTTGCAGGACTAATCACTACCATTTCCTTCCCTTTGTTGGCTCAATTAGCTTTGATAAGTGTGTCATCATCAAGGTATTAAATTCTGATCTTTTTGTAACCTGCCTGCGCTCTTCAACCAGATGCTGCATCTGCTTTATAGGATAGCTAGCAATTATCTTGGGTACTTTGAGGTAGAGGCTTAGTCATGGTTATTAGCCTATGTCTTTTCAAGCCAACACATCCATTTCTTACTTCTTAGCAATACAGTAATCATTTACAATAAGCTGTGATGGATCTGAGTAGAAAATGACCAGACTTAGGATGAACCAATTAATGATAGGCTGCAGCCAGCAGGACTGATTCTGGTTCACATTGACTTATAGAGCCACTCCCTGGTCAAATGAATCTGGTGCATAGTAAGGTGGAACCAGACTTAAAGATCACAAAGGGCATGGCCAAAGGCTGACTTGAATGATTAAGATTAAGAACAGGCTCAAATGCCTGAACCACGTCTTTTGACTGCTGAAAAATCAGCTAAAATGAGTATTCAACTCTGTAGCACTCTATACCTGCCTTTCCCAGAACTATACAAAGAACAGAGCAGTGAAGAAATGGGCTCTGTAACCTCATCCCTATCATCCCATTGTGCAAGTCTCATGGTATACTTTAAAAAAAATGAAAACCATATGGTTTGGAACATGCCTCTTTCTAGGTCTTGCTGTCCAGAGGTTCCTAAATACATGGTGCTACAGCTACTAGGTGGAGGGTAGCAGCCATCTTTGGCTGCAATGCACTGCACTTTGGGGGCAAGGGATTTTTGTCCTCCAGTCATGTGAAAAATACTCATAAAATATTAATTTCCCATCCTAATGTATCACTGTTTGAAATTATTTCCTGCTGCCTCAACTCCCTCCCTTCCAACCTCTGGATAGCTCCTTTCTATTTACTCCCCACTCTGAAGATTGTGGCAGAGTTTGAAGTACAAGCTACGAGGTAACAAAGTGTGCATTTTTTTGTAACACCCACTGTGTTTTAGTTAGTAATTGCAGGGATTGTAAGCAAGTAGTAAAATGCTACACAGTTCATTGCTCATTTTAAACTTCATAAAATATTTAAATCCTTTCCATGCTATGTAGCCATGAGTCAGCAGGCTGTTACTTTAATACATTTTGCTGCTTCTTGTTCTAATGTTCTCCCACAGTTTGGAAAAGCATGTTACTTGTGTTTTCTCTTTAAATTCTGTTGATTCTGATACTGTAACTGTATGCATCTCCCAACTGACTCTCTTTTCTCACAGATATAAACCCATTCGTTACTGAATCTGTGGTCTAGCATCACTTCCACACCAAGTCAAGTGGCAAAAAGGCTAGAGAAATACTCAGTATATTAGGGTGACTTGTGTCAGCCCAGCTACTCAGTAGTGGGAAGAAAGCATATGAATGGAATTGCATCCTCCGAGCACAGTTCACACCAGTGCCTTCCTATAATGAAAATAACTTGCACCCTACACTTCTCATTTTGTCTACTAAAACATCTTGTGTTAATGGAGAGACCTCTTTCTGGAATGGGTGCTCATATTGCAGAGAGAAGTAGTTAGTAAGGGTGTGTAAAAGGGGCCATATTTGATTCAGAATCGGCCCTATTTGGGGACAGTGATTCAATTCATTGATTCGGATCACTGTCCCTGATTCGATTCAGTCAAATCCAAATCTGAAGATTCGATGCTGATTCAGAGAATCAGCATTTTGGACACAGACAAAGCTTTAAATGTTTTTTCGACATACCTCGAGGAACCAGGCTCATGAACACTGCAATGCTGGGGTGGATGGAGCATCCCACAGAAGCACGGGGGTGCCCCTGCATGCTTGGCATCAAACCTAGGAGTAGATCGGAAGTACCTCCGGTCCACTTCTGGGTCTGCTGGGGAGTGCACTGGGGGGCCTCCCACACTCCCCAGCTCAGCGATCGGCCTCAAGGGGACCCCAGGAGCCCTCTCAGACCCAGGGGCACCAGTTGCTGGGCTAGGTGGGTGCAGGGGGTGGGGCTAGTGTGCTCCCCGGAGGACCTGGAAGTGTACCAGAAGTACACCTGCTACCTAGGGGTACGTAGAAAAAACATTTAAAGCTGTGTCTGTCTGAATCTCCAAATCTCTCCAAATCAATTCAAAGAGTTCTGATTCGATTCAGACAGATTAAAGAGTCTCGTGGTTCGATTCGGATTCAGAGATTCGGCCACCAAATCGGGCCAAATTGAATCAGGGATCAAAGCTTTGCACAGCCCTAGTAATTAGCTATGTTAGTCTAAAGTCAGTCAGAAGGCAGGGTAGATGTGCACCTCTGTAAATTGAGGGAGAGGAAGGGAGAGAGAAGTACATGCACAAGGTTTGTGAACCCAAGTTCATTGTTTGCCGGCAAGCTCTCTGATTTGATCAAGAGTGCCTAGGAATATTTTAGTTCTATCTTCTATCTGAGAAGTTCCTAAACTTTTTCTGCTTGCATACCCTCTTCCAGACTTATCAGCTTCCTGCATACCTCTACCAGCATACATTTTATATTTTAACCCCTTAAATGGCAATTATTATTATAATGAAAATTAAATACGCCATTATACAATTTCTCCCGCATACCCCACAGAGATGTCTTGTAGAGCCCCAGTGGTATGTGTACCACAGTTTGGGAACCCCTGCTTTATCTGCTCCATTCTGTGCCACCTGCAAATTTGGTCTACTCTCCATCCCTTCAATATTTTTATTAATCATCTGGATGAGCAACACAAGAGTCTGGAGAGGACTTTAGGCTTTAAAGTGTCTGTCATTTTCAAAACGAGACTAGGTTTAACATCACTTGTGCCTTGCAGTATGAGGAGGTACTACATCCAGATGTTTAAAAATCTACCCATCAGTGGTTTGGCATAAAATGCAATGAAAGTCTATGATATAGTAGAGTGCTGACCTTCCACATGTCAGGCTAAACCCCTAATTGTTTGGACCAATCTTCCTTTAGCATGGAAGAGAGAGCCTGTGTTTTTTGTGTCAGATTATTATCCATATTTCATTGCATCATGTTTAGGGTGTTTTTTTTGTTTTTTGTTTTATTTGAATTTGGGGTCAGCAGACACATTTTCTACTCGATATTTCATAAATGGTAGCAGTTAGTTAACAAATTCCATCTTGCAATATCATTAAAGTAATCTTTCTGCTTCTTGGTGCGCATGCATATTTTCACCCCAAAAGATACCACGTTTGAAGATTTTATTTATATTTAATCAGAAACCATATAAATTGTGGCGTTCATGCACAAACACTGTTGTACAAAGCATTTATAATAACCACTGTTTTAAATCATAACTTCGAAAATTGAATCTCCCTCAAAATGTGTTTTTCATTTATAGCCTGATAAAGAGTGAGTCACTGCTCCAAAGTCAGGACATAACTTAGTTTCATAAAAATATGATGGCTTTGTTTTGTGCTCCTGGTCTGGAAATGGCTTATAAATATAAACAGATATCTTCTGAAAGTATTTTACTCGGCACCAATATGGGTGAGCTCATCTCAGTAAATCTAAGAGGCAAATAAAGAAACGATGTGAGCTGAAGATCAGAGCCTGGACTGAACCAGGTATCAACTAGGACTGTCTATGAAAGTTTCTGAAAGCACAAATTTGTGCCTGAACTTTCAGGCTTTCTCAGAACCAAGTTGCGGTTCTTCCATGCCTTCTATTTGGTAGCAGGTGCAAATAACTCCTTAAGGCACAGCGCCCTCTGGAACATATTAGTTATTTTGGTGATCTTAACCCAACGAGAGATGTGAGAGAGAGATGGGCTTGGAGGAATTTAGGATCTCAGGGCAGCAAAAATATGTAACTTAGCCTAAGAGCTCAGGTTATCACCTCTTGCCTGCCTGCCTAGCCCAAGTGATTGGTGGACATCCTGGCAGACATCAGTTTTGGAAGAGAGAATTTAAAAACTCAGGTGGCAGACTGACATGTAGCTTTTCCCATGAATAGCCCACACCCTGGGAGAAGATGCACAAGTGACAGAGATGAAAGAGCAGTTGATTAGGACCATCACCTACAAACCCGTTTATATAGATTACCTCTGGTATCTGCATTCAAACCTTCATTGATATAGGAATGTTGGTTTGCTTTTATACTAAAATATTTATGGGGTGCATTTGCCATTACTAGAAAATAACACCACTCTTAAATCCATTCTATAATGAAATGTATTTGATCACTGAATGTGTTACAGCAACTGGAATTATTGCACAATACGCTGCCAACGCGTGCAAACACCAATACCATTAAAGCATTGCAAAAGCGTGTAACCTGCTTTAAAGTGTCATGCACACATGCCGCTCGTGTCATCTACACATGCCCTGATGACTAAAGCTAAGGAAGGAAAAGAGGAAGGGCAAGGTTGAGACAGAAGGATGTAGTCAAGGAGGAGGTGAATGAATGCAACAGGCAAGTAATAGGCCTGTGCGAAGCGGCTAATATTTGATTCGGATTCAGATTCAGGGGACAGTGATTCAATTCGGTGATTTGATTCACTGTCCCGAATTGATTAAGCCACAGCCGAACTAATACACACTAGTGTTCTGGTAGTGTTGGAGTGATGTTGTAGGTGTGATGGTCAAGGAAATGTGAGAGGCAAGGAATTTTTTGGACTGTTTTTTTTTTTTTAATTGGACCAACTGCATAGTTGGGAGAGATTTTTAGATAAGTTTTTAGGTTAAAAGAACCCTTCTTCTACCTTGTGCCCAATAGTTTGACTAAAATCTGTCCCAAATGTGCAG
>NW_005842030.1:2332765-2334682 GCF_000455745.1 Alligator sinensis | reverse complement strand
CCAAAAAAAAAAGAACCTTGCCTCTGGGAGAGAGACTGAAAAGTGCCAGAAAACTGCTAAACAGCCACCTAGCCAATATTTCTAGTTGTATTTGGCTTCCTTGTATGACGACTATATAACATTTTACTGTGCAAGTAGTTGAAGCTAGTCTTGTTTCTATGGAGTCTGGATTGGAAATGTCATACATAGCTTAAAATACACAAAGCCAAGATGACGTGGGAGGGAGGTGACTCGTGTGACTACTTCTTAATTGGTATGCTGAGAAAACAATTAAAAATAATATCTTATTTTTAAAAATTAGCCAGTCTTGACACCCATTAATAACTGGTTTCTACCCATTTACAGCATAAACCTTGGTTTCATAAAGTGAAATATAAAATAGAAAGATATTTTTTTGGTCATAAAGAAAAGTCTATGTAAACACTTCAAACACAAGATGGCACCATTACTAATGATTTTCAGTGTTATTCCCTACTTGAATATGTGACAACTTTGATATTTCACTATTCTAATAGCAATGTTGAAACTTATGTGCATATGTTATATGCATGTTTAGATGCATATAAATTTACTATCAAGCTAATGGCCCCAACAGTAACTGTTCATCCCAGTAGAATACAGTATTATACACAAAACCATGTTATGCAAGCATTCAAAGACTAGGAAATAAGCCTGCCTAGGCAACCTTATTTCATTCCCCTTGTGCATATATATTGAGTTTCTACTGGGTAGATGTGAACTGAGACTTCTGTGAACATGTAGAATTTGGCCAAATGTATATGTGCTTCTCACCAGAGTGAAGGCGGACAAAACTCTTGGGGTAGAGGTGATTTCTTTTATTAGACCAGCTTAATAGTAGCAAAAAATAAAAAACAATCTTTTTTTTCAAACTTACAGGCCCACAAGCCCTTCCTCAGGCATAGAAGAATTCAGAATTGTAAAAGTTCTCCTTGGTAGAAATGAAACTTCATCTTGCATGGGGGGGAGGGTGTGCAGGAGTAAAAGATGGTAGGGTTCCTCTGGGTATAACAGTCCATTAAAAAAAACTAAGGTTGTTCTATGAGTATGTGAAGTAGGCACATACAATAAGCTGAAGCAGTCTTGTTACCTGATGGTGTTTGATTGCAGGAGGGGTGCTGAATTTTGCTTCTGTCTTGTTCAGCTGTGAAGTTCTCATTTCAATACAGCTAATTATGATAGCTTCCATGTTTCAGGGATGGTCTAAAGACCATAGGCAGACAAAACTCTTGGGGTTAAGGCAATTATCTTTTATTAGACCAACTAAATAGTAGCAAAACAAAATTCTTTCTTTGCAAGCTTTCAGGCCCAAATGCCCTTCCCCGGACATAGGAGAACTCAAAGATTTGTTTCACCAGAGTGAAAAAGCCACATTTCTGACAGCAAGATGATTTTTCCTTTCAGTTCACCCAGCCCTCGAAGCACCAAATCTTAAGTCTTGGCTGTATGAAGGTACTAGAATTTCTGAAAGAAACAGTTTTATAAAGTTTTTTAATATAGGCAAAACATCACATTTTTCTCTGACTCTCACATGAGAAAGGATCAATCATTTCCCATTGAAACGTCAAGTCAGCCAGAGGCAAAAACAGAATGTGGTGACCTTCAGCCCAAACGGTTAAAATTAGGGGGAAAAAATCTTATGAATGTCTGAAAGCAGGGTCTTTTAATGGGAAACATGCGTTTGGCAATGTTACTATGCAGGTGGGACTGCCAGTTCTCCTTATAATTTATTGGATATGGGAAAAGGTAGGAATGGCCAGCCAGTATCTTTATCTAAGAACAGGTTCCAATTACTAATGTTCGCTGTTATGCATTTAGGCCCTAATTCAGCAACCTAATTAAGCATGTGCTTAAGTGGTTTGCTGACTCCAGGGCCTGCAGCTTTGATTGTGCTCAGCC
>NW_005842030.1:2328957-2332734 GCF_000455745.1 Alligator sinensis | reverse complement strand
AAAGAGTGTGTAAAAACACACAAGGGCAACACTTGGAGAAGAATAAATAGTCCATGAATAATTTTGAAGGCTGGAAAGTAGCAGGCATATAAGAATCATAGCTGTGAGGTTTTAGAGTTGTGTTCCCAGAGGAATAGCTGGGATACATCCTCTTAAAAGGAATAAGGGGTTGTATGATTGGTTTTTGAAAGGTACTGTATGACAGCATTGCCTGCACTGATGGTGGACTGTGATCAATGGCCCAGAAGGTCCCATCAAATCCTATGACTTTAAAAAAGGAAAGTATACAGCATAAAGGCACTTTCATCATCCTTTGAGCCAGGTCCGGGCTGGGCATCATTCTCTAGGGTCTATTAATGCCACATCTTCAGTGATCCTGAGACAACTGCTGAGAAACGTGGCCTTCCCACTGAGCATGTGCACATACTAATTTGTATGAGGAGGTGGTGTTCTGTAGCCTATGCAACACTTGCATCCCAGGTGTGGTCTGAAAACCATTTCTTGAAAACTATGCTAATTGCTCAGATCTATTAGAAAGATCCACTTCTTTCATTATCAGGTAGCTAGCAGCTGTAAGAGGATGCCACTGAATGAGTTAAACTATGGCAAGGTGTTTACAGGGGAACATTGCAGTATCCCATTGTCATGCCTATGTGCTACCTGCCCATAATAGTTTGAGTTTCTCCTTCACAGCAAACTCAAATCTGTATGCATATAATGTGCACAGGTTATATATTCTTTTTCTCTGGGCTGTGACAAAACGTGTGTAATTTTTAAAATAATCTCTCCATCTGACTTTTGTTTTCTAGTTTTGTTTCCTTTTTTCTTAAAAAAAAAAAGAGAAAGAAATCTATTTGTATGTAACTTAAAAAAAAGGAAATAAAGAGCCTGAGTAAACAGCTGTCCCACCAGAAAATGTACTGATGCAATCATCTGCCAGAGTTCAGTGAAAATCTCCCTAAAGTATTATGATCCATGAATCTTATAGTGATCTCTGTATAAAATATTCCTCTCCTCCCCACACATCCATCCCCCTTTGTCTCCACACCTGCTGATCATGCCACCCTCCCATTCTCAGATCCCCAGGGAGGATCTTGCAGGTGGATTTGCTATTTGCAGTTGTTCATGATCACTGAAGCACTGTAGTTGTAAGCATATGGACTCTATCCTGTACATGACAATGATGATTATTTCAAGAGATACCTCCTAAACCCTTCAGCAGGCTGACCCTGAACTAAGGAGATTGCCACTTAAGAAGAAACAGAGGCTAGGAGAAAAGGAACAATGGGCAATTTGTAGATGAGTCAATTCCCTTGGCTGCTAACAGCTGCTGTGGTTAGAAATAAGGAAGACTTGAACTGCTGGAGATGATGTTGGACAAACCTCATTTGCATGCCTAGCAGCATTTGTGGGGAATGCTTCCTAAAGACAGCTGCAGATGCCGTGGCAATAGCAGCGCTCTGCCTTAAATACTGGCATCTGCACAAAGAGGAACATAGTTCTGGAGTAAGTTGAAGGGCTTTAATTAGCAGCACAGGACTTGGCATTTTAGGGGGAACCTATATAATGTGTTGTGTGGTCACAAAGCCACCAAAAGTATGGCCACTCTAGTGTGGTTCCAGCACTGGCAGAGAGATACTACTATGCAAGGCAGCTACAGTGCCTCAAGCAGGGCTGGCTTCAGAAATAAAAGTAGTGTACCACTGTAGCGATCTACTGTGCTGTCGTCAGTGGGCTGTGCCTCTTGGCAGGGTTTCTTGGTGCATGTGGTACTGCATTATTGCAGCTATGTTCCTTTTAGTTGGAGAGGTCGGGTGCAGGGAGTCACCTTAAGTAGTTCTGTATTTTGCTGTGTGAACGCACCCTAAGAACCACTGCTGCTGCAAATCCCTGACTCGACTCCCCAAACAAGGACTTGACTCCCAGCTTATTTGTAGCCTGCAATCTTGCGGGGGTCAAAGGAAATGTCATAAGGGTGCATTGAAGGCATGCCTCAAGAAAACATGCTGATATGAAGAGCTGGGAGAAGTTGGCTGCTAATTGACTTAAGTGGTGCCGCAACCTCAGCCAAGTGTCAGCCTGCTTCAAGATAAGGTGTCTTCCCCTCATAGCAGAGAAGAGAAAGCAGAGGAAGGAAAAGGAGAGCAATCGAAGTCTACTTTCCCCTGTAGAAAGACTTGCAGCTTTGCAGATGGCTCTGTGGCTGAAGGATTTGACTCTTCAGTCATTTCAAGACCCATCAATGAGCTGTGATCTTTGAATTCGGGGATCGCTATCACCGTCAACTGCTTCTGCTGCAGAAGTGGAGTTGATCTTCTAGTTGTCTTCAGCCACAGAGATCAGTTTAGAACAGCTCACATTTTAAAAGCCAAAAAAGAAGAAGAAGGGTGGCTGACAACATAGCTGAAAATCAAAGCTGAAGTTCCTGGTTTCTAAAGATTAGTTTTATTATTTTAAGTAAAACACTGCTTTTCATTAGGTGGTCAGGTTAGTTCATCCTCTGGTGAGATGGGAGCAGGGAGAGATGAAGTGACTTGCCCGAAGTCAGCAATAAGGCCAGTGTTGGAGCTAGAACCAATGTCTCCAGTTCTCTGTCCTTTCCTACCTAACCACTCCCATGAATTGATATGAAGGATGATCTTCCACCTTTCAAAATATAGCAAACTTTTCAAATATTCATGATGTGTTGCGCTTTTGTATCTCAGCAGCAGTGTCCTCAGTGAAATATTTTATGGCTGCAGGCACCCGGAAGCAGCCGTTACTTCTGTCCAGTTTCCCAGGGAATCTATTGGAATCCTGCCCATGTATCTGATCTTTCTTCCAGAAGACTTGCCTTTTAGTGCTCTGAGGAGGAGAGAGCTGTTAATCTCAACACTGGATTAATAAATCATTACAGAAAGGATGCGATATTAGAGACATGAATCAACCAGTATGATTGGCTTATGGACAGGGCATTAATTCTGCTGAAGTATCCAATACCTCTTAATCAAAACTACATCTTAAAGCAAATCCATATGCCTATGTTTTGATTAATGATTAATGATGATTCTCCTTCTCATAAAAAGGAGTGGTATTGTTATAAATGTGCACGTGAGTCATTGCCTGTTCTAATAATCTAATGGTAGTTTGAAGCAGAAATGTTTCCCCTGAAAGTAAATGCTGGGAAAAAGGGTCCCTCGCTCCCCCTATCATTGGCCTGGGTGCAATTTAGGGGACACGGGATCAAACGCTTCATGAGAAAATCAGTGGGAACTGTGTTCCAGAGTCATGTATGCTCCCCTAAAACATCCCCTTTTATCTGAGGGAGCACCACTGAAAGTCAGTGATGTTAGGTACCCTCTGCATTAGAAATGCATAATAGCACTTACAGGATTCATTCAGGAATGGTGACCTGTCCTGCTGTTGCATGCCTGAAGGAAAAGAAAGCATTCCTTAGGACATTTTGTCAGTAAGGTGGTGTTTTGTTTCTTTTTGTGTGTGTGCGATTTTTAATCTTTTGAATAGGTGCATCTGAACATGCATGCTTCTGATGACTCCAAGCTCTTTGTTTCCCTTCAAAACTGGGATGGGGGGGAGCTAATATTCTCCTTGATAACCCTCCCACTGTCCTGTAATTTGGCTTACCCCTTGCTTTAATGGCTGCCTGTTTTTGCAGGGGTGGAGTGCAGCTTTCAAACATCTGCTTCCAAATTGAGTTCTGTATTATTAGTTTTGATGGATGTGTTTTCTTTTTTGTTTGTTTTATTGGGCAAACACTGAGAGGATAGCTGCTGCTTT
>NW_005842030.1:2301041-2328926 GCF_000455745.1 Alligator sinensis | reverse complement strand
GCTCTTCCTGCACCGCTCATCTGTAATCTAAAGAGTAGCCCCACTGACAACCATGTTCATGTCGCTTGAATCCAAATGATTCCTGCATTCGTGGTTATACTACCGTAAATGAACAAAATACTCGGTGTAAGTTGCATCTGCATTATGGAAACCAGATGGGGTGAGGTACTGGAAAAGTAGTGGAGTAATAAAGAAAAAAAATACAGTAAACTTCAGTCATCGTTCACTCTGGATCAATGAAAAATAAAATCTATTGCCAACTAAAATGTAGTTAGTTGCACTTAGCCTAAATAGTAATGTCCTAAGATAAATCTGGTGCTTCAAAGCCAACCGTAAATATTGTTGCCCTCTGGTATGCAAATGAGTTTCAGATGGTCATGGTACCTCTTTCCATGTGTTTTGAAAGAAGTGGTTAGCTATGTTAGTCTGAAATTAAGCTGAACAGGAAGCCCTACTTTCATAGATACTGTGAATGAATTTTCATAACATCTGATGAAGTAGGTTGTCACCTAAGAAAGTATATGTGTTTCTGAATGGGTGCCACCTTACCCTACCTTCTTCATGTCCTTATAATAAAGCACTGTGAGCTCAGCCTGCTGACTGTTTGGTACAGTTAGCAAATTTAGGGGGGGCTACACAAGATACAGGCTGCAAACCTGAGAGCTACTGTCTGTGCGGAGGCCCACCCCAATCTCTGGTGCTCATCTCTGCCACATGCTCACCCAGCCACATATATCACCCAGCAACAATGCAGGCAGCCTGGCTCCTGCCTTTGTCATATGCATGTGAGTAGCCCGGCCCCCTTCCCACCACGTGCAGCATGGGCACTCTGTCCCCCACGCCCCCCAATTCACATGCAGCTTGGGCATCCCCGTCTCGTCCCACGGCATCACCCCTCCCCAGGAGCAGAGGGAGGAAGTAGAGGCTGGAGGAGGAAGAGGGAGCCTGAAGACCTGACAGCAGAAGTGACAGGAGGGGAGGGGGCAGTGGTGGCTGGGAGGGAATCCATCGGCTGTATACTAACCATTTTGGGGCTGCATGTGGCCAGTGGGCTGCCAGTAAGACAGACTCGTACTAAAGCAGTGCTTGAAAATGGTGTATTCAGTGACGTTTATGAAGACTTCAGTAATATGGGCTCTCTTGGATGAATGCTTAGGAAATCACTTTGGTATGCAAAGAACCAGATTTGGCTGGTTTCATTTTGGGTAAATACTGTTTTCCCCCACTGTTTCTGTATTTATCAAATACTGATGCTCTTCTGTTTGTTCACAGAAAAGCAAGGGGCTACTCAGGGAGCTTGAAAGCTGGGGAAACTGAGAACAATAAAAGACAAGTGTTCACAGAAGGATAAGGTTTGCTGGGACCTCCAGGGACATGTGGTCCACCCCCTTGCAGAGATACAGGATGTACTGTTCTTAGATCATCCCTGACCAATGCCTATTCAGCCTCTTCATCATTTGCCTTCATTTGGACATT
Organism: Alligator sinensis; assembly: GCF_000455745.1. NCBI lineage: Eukaryota > Metazoa > Chordata > Crocodylia > Alligatoridae > Alligator > Alligator sinensis. Next base: position 2,327,450 of record NW_005842030.1, on the reverse strand, counting down.
TTTCAGCATTCCCTGGGCAGCTCATTCCACCGTCCTGCTGTTCATACGGCCAGGAAGATTTTCCTGAGACTTAGTCTACACCTGCAGTGCTGAAGTTCAAACCTCCTCTGCCCTTTTGGGGCAAAGAGAATAGTTGTTCTTTTTTTTCCTTTATGCTAGCCTTTCAACAACTTGAAAACTGTGATCATGCTCCTCCCTCAGTTTTCTTTTCTCCAAGCTAAACATAGCTAGTTTTGTCAAAGTTTTCTTGTATAGTATGTGTTCTTATCCCTATATCATCTTTGTCATTCATCTTTTGGATCCTCACTGTTTTCTCTACATCCTTCTTAAAATGTGGTGCTGACTCAGTTTTCCAGGTGACGTCTAAAGCGTTCCAAGGCAAGTAGTAGTATTGCCTCCTGTGACTTAAATTCAATGCTTTCAGTCCAAATTGACTTTTTTATATGTTTTTTTCCTAACAGCATCATGTTGTTGATTTAGGGCCTTTTCACATGTTCATTTGCAACAGTTGCCAATCATTGGAAAGTTGTGATGTATAAAAGCTACTCTCTGTTTGGGTGGTGTCACACCTTGACTGGCCACAAATCACTGGAACGGAGTGACCTATTAAAGTTAGTACACGTTAGCAGATAACCCTTGCCTGAAAGTGAGTAACTTTGCAGTGCTGTGAGGGCACTTAACATCTGCTAAACTGCTTGAATGTACGTGTGCTTGCATTTTAACTTCATATGTTAAATTGAACATGTGACACCATCCTCTTGTTGAATTTGATTCACCGTAACCCCCTGATTCTTCATGGCAGTGCTATTGGCTACCATTTATCCACCATTCCATATATGTGCATCTGTTTTTGATTTTGCGTGCATATTTATCCTTGTCCTTGAGTTGATTTTGTTGTCCCTAGCCCAATTCTTCAACTTATCCAGATTCCTTTAAATTTTAATTCTGTCTTCAAGGTGTTTTTAACCCCTGGCCCCAGAAGTTTTGTCATCTGCAAACTTGATGGGTATGTTCTCATGCAAGTCGCCCACACAAACGTTGCAAAGCACTGAACCCAGAAAAGCCTACCATGTGCAATCCCACTTCATCCATTTGCAATCCCACTTCGTCCATTTGCAATTGCTTTTTGCTTGCTGCTATTGTCATTTTTGTAGCCACCTAGTGGTGAGAAACATGAGCTAAAATTCATTCAGCTCACTTGTGAGAGAGGCATGCTAGACTGCCAAGTGCCTTTAATAAAGTCTAAGTATAAAATGTCCACTGGATTCTTACAAGTCAAACAAGGAAATCAAATTTGTTTGACTCAATGTGTTCTTAAATCCATGATTGTTGCCAATGATCAAGTAGAGTGCCACAGGGGTCGGTCCTGGAGCTAGCTTTGTTCAATGTCTTTATTGACAATTTGGAAGATGTGATGGAGTACATCCTCAGCAAGTTTGCGAGTGACACCCAAACTGGGAGGAGTGGTAGATATGCTGGAGGGTAGGGTTAGGATTCAGAGGAACCTAGCCAAATTGGAGTATTGAACCATATGAAATCTCAGGAAGTTCGATAAGGGCAAGTCCTGCACCCAGGAGAAAACAGTCCCATGCACAGGTGCAGCCTGGGGACTTACTAGCTAAGCAGTAGCTCTGCAGAAAGAGACCTAGGGGTTACAGTGGACAATCAGCTGAATATGAGCTAACTGCGTGCCCTTGTTGTGAAGACATCTAACAGCATACTGAACAGCATTAGTAGGAGTGTTGCTAGCAGATCAAGGGAAGTGATTCTTCCCCTTTGCCACTGGTGAGGCCACATCTGGAGTACTGGCCCCCCCACTACAGAAAGGATGTAGATAAATTGGAGAGTCCATTGGAGGGCAGCAAAAATGCTTAGGGCCTGGGGCACATGACTTGTGAGGAAAGGCTGAAGGAACTGGGCTTATTTAGTCAGAAGACAAGAAGTCTAGGACATGCCAATGATCTGGGGTGTGCCAGTGCTCCTTCTGGGAGTGAAGCTGGAGGTCCCTGGCTAGGGGGTCTTGGTCCTCCACTCAGGATCAGACTGCTCACCATATTTGGGGTCAGAAAGGAATTGGTATGGACTGTGGGGTTTTTGCCTCCCTCTGTATCAGGGAACGTAGCCGTCTACCTGGGTTCTCTTGAGAATATATTGACAACATTTTATAGAAGCAGGACATTGGCTGTCACGGTTCTCCTGCTTTACCTGTGGCAGGGTAGGGTGTTGTATCTACACTGAGTCAGGGTTGATGGTAGTTTTACGTAGAGTTTAGATTGTGGTTGAATGGGATGGTTTGGATAGGGATGATCCTGCCTCAGGCTGGTTAGACTAGATGACCTCTGGAGGTCCCTTCCAGCCCTACTTCTCTATGACTCTGACTGAAGGGGGAATTTAATAGCAACCTTCAACTACCTGAAGGGCGGTTCCAAAGAGGATGGATCTGGACTGTTCTCCATGGTGGCAGATAACAACAAGGAGCAATGGATTCAAGTTGCAGCAAGGGAAGTTTAGGTTAGAAATTAAGAGAACACTTTTACTAGGAGGGTGATAGGTCACTGGAGCAGGTTACCCAGAGAGGTTATGGAATTTACATCCTTGGAGGGTTTTAAGACATGGGTAGACAAAGCCTTGTGTGGGATTATCTAGTTGAGGCTGGGTCTGCTTTGAGCTGGAAGTTGGACTAGATGTGGCCACCCTTCAAACCCTAATTTTCTATGAATCTAAGATTGGCACTATGTTAGCCCTTCTCCAGTTCTGAGAGACCACCCCTCTCATCCAGGATTCTGCAAGTAATATTGCCAGTGGAACAAGCTTCATCAGGCTCTCCTGACAAAAAATCACTGAAATGTGCAAAAAACAAAAAAAGGACATCCTCTTAATATACAAATCTGCAGCCCTTATTCATACTTCTTTGTTCTGGTTTATTTGTTTGTTTAAAAATAGACGTGGAGTCATAATTGAGTAGCTCTGCCTTCATGCTGGACTACTCATCAGAGAAACCAAGCTTTTACTGGAGAGCATATTGAATTCCACGACTTAGTTGTACAACCACAGAAAATCGGATGAGCCCAAGAATTCCAAGAACTAGAAGGGACTGGATGTTTATCATGGTTATCCAAATGTCTACCTGCTAACCAGATACTTTGCAAGAGAGATTAGAGTTCAGGGCTAAATTTGAGCCTGATTAATGAGGGGTTTATGATGTGGCCCTCATAAGAACAGCGGTTAAAACTGATGAGCCAGTTTTTCCATTTACCATGGAAAAATGCAGATTTTTTTTTTTTTAAGGAGAAAAAATGTGGAAATGGTGAGTTCCCCTTTACAAACATGCAGAGTTCAAGCCTGCAAGGGGCTGTGGGAGAGCAGTAGGAGGTTGATCAGGCAAGGGCCACCACATGAGTGTCCATGCACACACATGCATATGGCAGCTAGACAGCATGGACAGAAGCACCCACAGATCCCCGTAAGTCTGTGGGGGGGAAGGATTGAGGCCCCCATAGTGAGGGAGGGAGGGAGTTGGGCAGGGCTGGAGCTGGGAGTATTGCCCAGCTGAAGCGGGCAATAAATATCTAATGCAAAAAAAAAATCACCTTTTCATCTCTAACCAGCCAGAAGATTGTGTTCTGTGCAAGTGGACATCAGCTTGGCCATGGTGGTTTACACAGTTACAACCTGCAAGCTCAATAGTGCAAAAGATTGCTATCTATGAAACCACAAGACCTGAGAGATTTCTGAGTGTCATAAAACACAGCTTTGTCTGGTTAGCAACAGTGGTGTCTGCAAGCAAACTGGGATTCTGCTGTTCTACTCCACAGCTTGCCTTGGGAGTAGAGCTCTCTTCCTACGGGTGTGAATGGCTCATGGGAGGTCAACAGGAAGACGGGAGCCTTTCTGTATATAAGCTGCTCTGTGGCACGTGAAAGCTAAATTGCTCTAGCTGAGCCCTCCATGAAAAAGGAGTAAATTACTGCAGTTCAGCTTTGACTCATTATAGGTCAAGAGTGGGCAAAATAGGCAGGTATTGTAGAAGAAATGAAGTGAGGTAAAGCCCTTCCCCATTTTACTCTCTGGTAATTTTGATCACATACTTAAAGAGTCCACTTCACTTTGCTTAGCTATAAGCATGTATTTGCTGCTGCTTTCCATTGCAACAGTTGAGGAATCTTAGAGGGCTCTGGAGTTGTCATACTAGAGGTTATGAAATGCCACAGCCGAGCTCAACAAGTTGAGGAGATGGGTCATTTTCCTTCTACCTTGGAGGAGCTGCTTGAATTCGAGCCACAGCTTTCCTAGTTACCTTCCTCCTCAGAAATGAGGCATCCAAATGGGGCAGTAACTGGCAAACACTCCAAAATCAAAAGAAGATCCTGAGGATGGTTGAAAATGTGGATTTAAAGGGGCATTACTGAAGGTCAAATTTGAAGTTGGAAAGGCATTTCAGAACCACGGCCTTTTCACTGTGCCTTTGCAAGTGGCTCATATTTTTGTCTGAGCTTTAGTTTTCTTCATGCAGGCTTCATCATCATATAATGATGTTGTAACATCAACAAGTGCTTTCATAAATACCATCCTTGATTTTGATACAGTCCTTCATAGTAGGGCTTTCAGCTGGGTTTGTCTCGTGCTGCTTGTAGAGAACACAACAATCACGAAAGTTGGCCTAGTAGTGATTAACCACAGTCCAATTACACCCACGCCACACTCTCTCTGTGCTGGTGGATTGATTTTTAAATTGGCCCATTTGCATAGCTGGGAATTATGTTGCAGTTTTCACTCTGTTGACTAATGTGTGCTAGATTTTAAATATAGATAAACTGTTGCCTGCCTGCCTGCCAATGGCATGTCTCTTGTGCTGTGGGCATAGTTCTTCATACTGGAGACTGAATGCTTAATTGTGTTTACTTGACAAAACAGTTGCAAGAAGCTCATCTGTTCGTATCGTAGTTTATTTGATAGGGCCCTGGACTGACCTACTGTGACCTTAGGCAAAGCATCTAGTATTATAAAAGCTGTAGTCTGTCTCTCTGTAGTGCTTTATTTGCACTCTGATTGGTTGTCTCGGCAGCCGATCAGAGTGTTCTGCAAAGACAGACCTGGGCCCGAAGTGATGAGCGGGGAAGGAAGTGAGGGAGCGGGCTCAGACCTGAGGCAGCGGGGGACAGGGGGGTGACGCGGGCCTTTATCCCTGCATACCACCCCCCACTCCCCGTCATGATGGGCAATTTGCTAGTCTATCTTATACTTCTTCTCCCATTCTCCGCCTCTCTTGTCTCACATAAGCAAGTGGTGTGATTCATGTTGCTCAGAAGTACGTGGCTTCAGCCTCTTGGGGACCTAGACAGCACCAGAATATGAATGGAGTATAATGTGAGGAAGGCAGAAGTCTTCATAGTAGGTGAAGACTGGAAGGTCTATACCAGCAACATGCTTGAAGCTAAAGTATTGAAAGGCAGCTCAGACACTACCAGTTCTGTCTATTCCCAAGTCATATAGGACAAGCTCACTCTTAAAGGGTTTAAGAGAGCTTTCCTCTGTCAGAGATGGTTTCAGTCCAGCCCCATGCCAGTAAGAACTGTCTAATTAGGAGCATTTGGAGTTTAGGGGATAACATTAATGGTGGTCATTCCAATGAATTCTCCAGGAAGTTAATAGGAAACTAAGTTAATGAAGTGAATAGGAATGACACAAGAATTCCCTATGTGTTGGGAATCTCTAGCATTTGCATTTGCATTTGCTTCTACATGGTAGGCTTATCAAGCCAGGCAGTCTGTTGGGAACAGCACAAGGTTCTTGAAGATGCCTCCACCAGGCACAGTAAGTTTAGCCTGTAGGTAAAACCTATGTTATATGAGCTTTCATAATAGATTATTCAGAGGTCTTCTCCAAGTTAAAAATATGTTTTATTTATTTTTCAGCACAAATTTAACTCCCTTACTTTACTGCTGAAGATGTTACAATGGGCTCCTAATGTATTACCTTACAATTTCCCATTAGTGCCAGTAAGTCAGATATAATGCCTGTATATTTAGGTTCTTTTTTTTATTCTACATACCAACAAAGATATCTCAATCCTGAGGAGTGAAAAGAAAGGAACTAATAAGTCGTGCAACTGAAGATAAGCATGCACAGCAACTCGTTTTAACATTTTGGTTTAATTAACTATAATAAAAGGCACCCATTTCTTTTGAATTCAAACAACTGGAAGATTATGCATAGTGATATTTATCCCAGAAAATTGGAGGGGGGGTGGGGGCATAATAGAAATAGTCAGTGGCAGATGACAAGGGAGCAGCAAATAATGAGAGGGAGTCCAGCCACAGAAGGACTTGGAACATTTAAAAAGACTAATGGATTACAAAGCCGGTTCAGTGCTGATAAATGTTGTCTAATGATGACTTTGATGAGTCTTTGTTTCGTAGCTCTTTTGCATCCTGAAAGACAAGGAGGAAAGAAAGAAAGAAAAAGAAAGAAAAAGAGCAAAACAGCCAAAGAAACATCTGTGTATGTGTGCGTGTGTGTGTGTGTCATTAATGAGAGACAAGGACTAGGAAGACAAAAGACAAATTTCTGTGCATTTCATGGGTCTTTATTCCATGATTCTCCATGAGTTATGAAATTTTAGGCATGACAAAGTAGGAGTCCAAAAGAGTAAAAGACAAGTTGGATGGCAGGAAGGGGGCAATATTATGCTAAAAAATTGTCTGAATATTGTACTTCAATTGCTGTGTATATGTAAGTACTAAACAACAGGGACAATTTAAAGTAATGATTAAGAAATACGATATCTTTCTCACATACCACACACCCCTAAATAACACATGCAGATATGCAGTTTTTGCCATTGCAGAATGAAGAAAATATTTTTCTAGAGTTAAAACTCCAGACTAAGAACAGCCCAATCTTCAGCTCACTCATGCACCCTTTTCCACTTAACCAAAAGCTGAAACTCTAGCTGCTGCTGAAGAATGGTCCATGGAGGTGGGGGTGGGGAGAGGAGAGCTATAGTTTTGAAAAGGGCTAAAAACAATCTGCAAGGCTGTGAAATATGAGAAGAGAGACCATTAGTAGCTAAAAGACAGTAAAATTGCTCGAAGAACAGTTAGATTGATTAGTGGAACATGAAGATTATTAAAAAGGGAGGCTGTTGTTAACACCTGTGAAGTGAAGAGAAGAGCAGTGAGCCATTAAGTCAACTGACTCTTAGCTGCTTGCATAGAAATGCTACTACTGCTTCAAGCCAGAATCAAAGTTTTCAGGATCTGCAGAGACATTATGCTTAGTGGTTAGTACCGGGGATGTTATCAGTACCCATAGTCAGGGGGGAAAACCAAAGTCAAACTGGAGTTCATGTACTGAGCCAGGGGATTACCATCAGGAAGCATGCCAAATTCAAACCAGGGTTCTGAAGCTTAGGTACTGGGTACATAAGCAGGAATGCACAAGCAGCCCCCAAGGAAGTCACATGGGCACTTGTACACATGATGAAACTGCCCTTTTATAGCAGTTTAATTGCATCACATGTTACATGTGTGGTGGCGTATTTAGATTTAATTTCATCACACTGTACATAAGCAGCAGCATATTGCGCTGTAAATGACTTTGGTTTTTTGGGGAGGTTGTTTTTTGTCGGTTCTTTTTTTGGTGGAGCCTGCCTGCGACTGGGGGATAAGCTGCCGGTGGTGTCTGAACTGCAGGGGGCCCCGGTCCTTCCCTCTGTAGTGGTGGCACCCCCTGAGGCTGCCCGGGTGAGCTTCTAGCAAGCTGGGTGCTGGCTCTAAGCAGCTTGGGGCCTGCTGGCAGCTCACACCCTGGCCACAGGCAGGATCTGCCAGGGGAAAAAAAAAACGGATCTGGCCCCTAACCATAACAGTGATGGAAGCCCCTAAATTGAAACAGGGGGCTTTTAATCATCACAATTAAAACCCACCATTTCAGTTTAGAGAGAACTAAACTGCCATCACGTGTAAAAGTGCTCCTGGATGAGAGCTAATCACAGACTGAAGCCAGTTTGTTGCACAGGAGGGACCTGGTCCTGCAAGAGCTCATTAAAAGCAGCCCTAAAACCAATCAGCAGGCTGAGGCTCAGCTGGCCATGCCTGGGAGGTTATGTGTTGCTGACCTAGTTGTTTGGCTGCAGTGCAGAGAGCTTAGAAAAGCAGGCCTTGGAGCAGGAATTGAAGCAGGGTGCTTCTTTTTCAAGCAGAAAATCAGCTTCCCTGCTTAAGACACACCCCCTAATTGTGAAGGGCTAGTTTTTGTGAAAACAGTATGTGGTATTTAAATAAATTCAGTAACATTCTGGGTTTTTTTTCTTTTGAGTTCTCTTTGTGTCTCTTTGTGATGTCCAAGAGTGAACTTGGGACATCTGCAGCACCCTTCATAGTTTGAGGTTAAAAAGCAAGGGGCTATGTCAAGTTGAAATCTGTCAACAAAATTCCCCTTATATAAGACCAAAGTCACTGAACAGCAGGCAGCTATGCCAAACTCCTATCATCTGTCAATTATAAAGAACAAAGGAACTTGGAATAGAGACTGTGGACAGTGGATTTCTCTATGATTTCTAAATTGAAAATGTTAGGCAGAAATCGCAACACTGCCAGGAAGAGGTAATATACCAATTTTACAGTTCAGGAGTTTCAAGTGACTCAGCTTCTTACGTATATCAGACTTCAAAAGATAGAGCTGGGAACAAAACTCAGGAGAGACCTGATCTAACCACTGGGCACCAACTGATGCTTGGTGCACAGAGGACTCAAAGCAGTTTCATTTGTTGAATGAATACTATCATTTATGTTCAATGTTTTATCTGTTACGCTGGGATGAAGGTAATCAAATGATTTTAAGATGTAAATGTCAAACCCAGACCTTAGTTAATATGATTCAATTTCACAAGAGCTAAAGGGAGAGAAGAAAAAGTCTAATTAATCATAAAATCATAGAAAATTAGGGTTGGGAGGGACCTCAGGAGATCATCTAGTCCAACCCCTTGCTCAAAGCAGGACCAGCCCCACCTAGATCACCCCAGCCAAGGCTTTGTCTGCCTGGGTCTTAGAAACCTTCAAAGATGGAGCATCCACCACCTCTTTGGGTAATCTGTTCCAGTTCTTTACTACCCTCCTAGTAATAAAGTTTTTCCTAACTTCTAACCTAAACTTCCCTTGTTCCATCTTGTTCCATTGCTTCTTATTCTGTCATCTATCACCACTGAGAACAGTCCAGCTCTTCTTTGTAACCCCCATTCAGGCAGTTGAAGGTTGCTATTAAATCCCCTCTCAGTCTTCTCTTCTCCAGAATAAATATGCCCAGCTCCCTCAGCCTCTCCTCAGAAGTCATCTTCCCCAGCCCTCTAACTGTTTTTGCTAGCCCTCTGCTGGACTCTCTCCAGTTAGTGCATTTTTTTCTGAAGCAAGGGACCAAAAACTAGACACAGCACTCCAGATGTGACCTCACCACTGCCAAATAGAGGGGAATAATTACTTATCTCGATCTGATGGCAAATCTCCTACTAATGCAGCCCAGTATGTAGTTAGCCTTCTTGGCAACAAGGATACGCTATTGGCTTATATTCAGCTTATTGTCCAATGTAACCCCCAGGTCCTTTTGTGCAGAGCTGCTGCCCAGCTAGTCAGCCCCCAGCTTCTACAGGTGCATGGGATTGTTCTGTCCTATGTGCAGGACTTTACACTTGTCCTTGTTGAACCTCATGAGATTTCATTTGGTCTAGACCTCCAATTTGTCAAGCTCTATCTGTATCTTAGCCCTACTCTCCAGGGTCATCCTCCTCCTCCAAGTCATCTGCAAAGTTGCTGAGGGTGCATTCCATTCCATCTTCCAGATTGTTGATGAAGATATTGAACACAACCAGCCCCAGGACTGACTATTGGGGCAATCAGCTTGGTACTGGCTGCCAGGTAGACATTAAGCCACTGATTAATGATTACTACCCTTTGAGCCCAGCAATCCAGCCAGTTTTCTGTCCACCTTGCAGTCCATTCATCCAACCTGTACTTTCTTATCTTGCTTGTACAAATGTTGTGGGAGATAGTATCAAAAGCCTTGCTAATGTCATGGTATATCATGTCCACTGCTCTTCCCCATATCCACAGAGCCGGTCATCTTTTCATAGAAGACAACCAGGTTGGTCAGGCATGACTTTCCCTTAGTGAATCTATGCTGACTGTTACTAACCCCCTTATCCTCCTCCAAGCACTTAGAAGTGGATTCCTTGAGGACCTACTTCATGATTTGTTTTTTCTCCAGGGACTGACCAGTCTATAGTTCCCCAGAAACTCCTTCTCTCTCTCTTAAAGATGGGCAATGTATTTGTCCTTTTCCAATCATCTAGGACCTCTCTCAGTCACCTTGAATTTTCAAAGTTAGTGGCCACTGACCCTGCAATTACATTTGCTAATACTCTGTGCACCCTTGATGACTGAGTGTTTGGCCCCATAGACATGCACACACCCAACTTTTCTAAATAGTCCCTAATCTGTTCTTTTGCTATTGTTGGCTGGTCACCTTCCCCCCAAACTGTACTGCCAGGTGTCTGGGAGCTGACCTTGCCTGTGAAGACTGACATTAAAAAGGCACTGAGCACTTCAGCCTTTTCCTTGTTATCTGTCACTAAATTGCCTCCCCAATTCAGTAAGGGACCCACACTTTCCCTCATCTTCCTCTTGTTGATGACATACTTATAGAAACCCTTCTTGTTACCCTTCATGTCCCTTGCTAGCTGCAACTCTAATTGGCTTTGGCTTTCCTGACTTCATCCCTCCATGCATTGCACCCTCAGTCAGGTTTCTTTAAAGTACAACCAGCTCTCCTGAACGCCACTGTCCTTCAGACTGCCCCCCCCCTGCAAATCAGGTGCATCAGTTCCCTCAGTTAAAGTCTGCTTTTCTGAGGTTCAGGGTCCTTACTCTGCTTCTCTCCTTCCTTTCTTTCCTCAGGACCCTAAACTCAATCATCTCGAGGTCACTGCTGCCCAAGTTCCCATCCACTTCTACATTTCTTTCCTGTTAACCACTACTTCCCTGTTTTGGAGCAGCAGGCCAAGAACATCACGGCCCTGATCTGGCCTCTCCAATGCTTGCACCAGGCAGTTGTCCTCAACACTCTCTAAAAACTTCCCAGATTGCCTGTGCACTGCTGTATTGCCCTCCCAGGAGATGTCAGGGTGATTGAAGTCCCCCATGAGAACCAGGGCCTGTGATCGGGAAACTTCTGCTAGCTATTTGAAGAAAGCTTCATCCATAACATTCTCCTGGTCTGGTGGTTTATAGGATACCGCCACCACAACATCACTCTCCCTTCTGACCTTAACCCAGAGACATTCAGTAGGCCTATCTCTAGTGTCATACTGGAGCTCTGAGCAATCATAAAGCTCTTTTACATACAGTGCAATGCCTCCTCCTCCCCTGACACTTCCTGAACAGTTTGTACCCATCCATGACAGTGCTTCAGTCATGTGTGCTCCTACCAAGTCTCTCTTTTTCCAATCACACCATAGGTTCCTGACTGCGTGAGGACTTGCATTTCTTCCTGTTTCTTTCCCAGGCTTTGTGCATTTGTGTACAGGCACCTGATGTAACTAGACGATTGCCCTATTTTCTTGGGAAGAATGGGAAGGCCTCCCGTGTTGCCCCCTCCTCCTTCTGCTTCCTCCAGGTCACCCATTTCCCCACTTACTTCAGGACTTTAGTCCCAATCCCCAGCAAATGTGGTTTAAAGCCCTCCTCGCTAGGTTAGTGAGCATCTCTAAACTATAACTTCTTTCATTATAGGCTTTTCATTAAACCCAATGGGCACATGAAGTCGATGGGTAGGCGGGGTTCTTGCCCAAACATCAGTAGGTAGGGACTAACCCCAGTAGCATCATTCTTGGTAGCATTATATGCATGCACCAAAAAAGAGATGTGTTGGCTTCAGTGGGCTTTCTGCTCCAGGTGGAGGGTTTCCAACATATTCAGCAGGGTCCTGTTAAACCTTTCCAGCTGTGGGTCTCCTTGCGGGTGGTAGGGTGTGGTCCAGGATTTCTGAATCCCAGCTAGCTGTAATACTTCCCACAGCGAGCAGCTCTTGAAATCCCTCCCCTGATCTGAATGGATTCAAGCAGGAAAGCCATACACAGAAAAGTATTTGTCCCACAAAACCTTGGCCACACTGGAAGCCTTCTGATCTCGTGTTGGGTAGGCCTGTGCATAACGTGTAAAATGGTCTGCTACCACCAAGATATTACCTCCGTTGTGGCAGCTCGCTTCAGTGGACAGGAAGTCTATGAAATCAAGTTCTGAAGTCTTTGAGCTGGTGATTGTATGTAAGTAAGCCATTTTACTGGGTAGGGTCTTATGTTGCGCACACCATGCACAAGTATCACATTTAGTCTTCATATCACCTGCCATGTGGGGCCAGTAACACCTATCTCGAAGGAGTGCGAGTGTTCTTTTGGCTTCCATATGCCCAAATTCATGCCCAAGGTCACAGACACTTTTGACTGCCTCCTCTGACCAAGTTTCCACCCTGGGACTGTCCAGGCATCGGGAGAGGGTATCTGCATCTGTATTTCATTGCCCAGCTCTATAGCATGACTAAACTGGTAATCTGATAGGGCTGCCACCCACTAGATGTCCGGTGGCATCTAGTTTGGCACTGGGTAGGATGTGGGTGAGGGGATTGTTGTATACTATGAGCAGGCACGTGCTCACAAGTGGTGCCAGCACGGTGTAATGCCCCAACAGGGGAATGCCCTTTCTCTAATGGCTGCCTCTCAATCTTTTGATATGCCTCAGCACAAAGGGCATGCATCTTGAGGGTCGCTGCACATCATTTTCCAGCTCTCTGCTTACAATATCCAACAAGAATCTGAAAAAGACTCAAGTTACTCCCTACTATAATCGAGGGCCCTTGCTTTCAGTTGGGGTCTGGACATACCAATGCTGCAGTGGCTACTTCCCTTTTAACACCTACGATACTCTCAGGGAACTCAAGGCAAACTATAATGTTCCCACTATAGGGGTAGGCTTTGTAACTAAGTCCACATAGGCCTATTACAACCAGGGGTGCAAGGGCAGGAGTTTTAAATGTTGATCATGTAAGGAATGAAAAATGATCATCACTTGTGATCCACTGTCCAAAACAGCTGTGCACTGGCATCCTTCCACCATCATGGGGACCTCTGCTCTGTACCCAGCTGGTGTTTTCCAATGGAGCCCACATGTCCCTCCATTTTTGCAGTACCCACTCTGGGTTCTCCTCATTAGGACACTCTCTCCCAAAGTGCCCATTCTCTCCACATCTATAACAAAAAGTGTTCCTGCCTACCCTCTTGTGGGGCCCTCAAGTATGAGAGTTGTGAGCAGCTGCATGGCGATCTCTTACTCTCATGGCAGCAGACCCATGGGTGCCCACCCAGCCAGGGAAGACATCCACCCCACTGGGAATATCTTTGGTCTCAACTGCAGACTGGATGGTCTCAGCCAGCCTGGCCCTGGAAAGGGGTGCATGTTGTGATGCACTCTGCTGCACAGATCTGAATGTTGCTTTAATGATATGGAGTTACTCCTGTTCTTGAACCTCTTGAATGAGCTGGCTGAAGCTGGGGGGTTTGCCCATTCCCCCGGTGAGCTGTAGGTTATTTAATATGTGCTCGTGATACAACACCCCCACGAGTACTTGTCGCATCCTGGCATGGTTCGTGGCTGTTGGGGTGAACCCCCCCCGCCCCATATTACTAGCTGTTGAAGTAACTTCTCTAACCTGAGACTAAAGGAAGATATGGCCTTGCCCTTGTTCCGGCAAGACCTAGGAAATTTGCACTGCGGCGTGCTCATATGTGTCGCGCTCCCAAAATACACTAGTCAGAGCCTTTAAGCATTGCTCAGCAGTAGCATTGGTGTTCTCAAATTTAACCATGTGAGCTATCCCGGCAGCAAGCTCGTGCAGACTTTTGGTAGTTGCCGACGCTTTTCAATACTTGGCACCCACCAGGACTCAAGGGTCTCTACAACATGGGCGTGTCAAAAATCAAAGGTCTCTTTACCTGATGGGGAAGGATCAACTCCTGAGAACGCTCAAAGTTTTTTGTAAAAGCCTAGATTAGATCGGTGCTGTGCGACCCCCATCAGGATTTGCCTCAGCACTCCTATCCACTCAGGGGGTCCCCTCTCCAGCCCTTGGAGTGACTCTGTGGCCCTCTTGCCTGATCTCCAAGGCTGAGGTGGAGGTGACAACGCTGCTCACTATGGTTAGGCACCAGACCCCCTGGAGCCAACACCCAAGGTATTCTGTCTGGGTCAACAGGGTTGGACATTTCACACAGAGCTAACTGACTATCCCCAGGGCCCCCGGCACGTATCCCATACACCCAACAAGCCCAAAACTCCCCTGAGGAGTCACAGCAGTTGCTGCATTTCCTCCTGGAATAGGTCCTGTGAAATGCCTGAGACCACAGTATCCTTTTCAGGCTCCAACAATACCTCCTTAAACCATCCATCGTAACTAGCCATAGCTATGGTACAATTTAGCTGTCCAGGCAGGGCATGAAGAAAGCACACTGCTATTGACACAAAGGCACCTTGTTAAACAGAGGTGCCCCCAGGTATCCTGTGCAAGCCTCCAAAAATGTAACCCTAGCCACAGTGCTACCCATGGCCATGTTCAGATTTAGGGTCCTGGGGCGTCAAATAGCCTCAGTCGACCTCCCACCCCTAAGGCTGGGGCCACCTCTCTGTGAAGTGCTTTCTTGCAGTTTCCCCACACACTGGAGTACATAAAGTCTAACTACTTACAGTTTATTATTTACAAAACAGTCAACATATGAATGAGGTTAATAGCAGAACAAGATATTGATAATCTAATTGTCAAAGGCAGGTATCAATGAACTAAAACACTCTGTACAAAGTGGATCAAAGACACCCTCGGTGTAACTCCCCAGCTAAAACCTTGAGACTCCAGTGGATTTCAACAGGAGCGCACGGGGTTATCAAGACATCAGCTCTCCTTTGGACTGGCAGCATAACCACCATGGCTGGTGCTGCCGCTCCAGAAAGTCACGCTCTCTGCTAGAGCCTGGGTGGGGAAGAGCAGCTCTCCTCTGCTCCAGCTGTCCGGGGTATCTGCGAAGAAACACACAGGGTCCCCTCTCCCCAAAAGCACCTTTCTCCAATTCCCAGACATGGCCCCTTGTGCTGATAACTGAAACAACCCTGGGTTTATCACCCACCTGGCCCCAGGCTGGTTCTGCCCAGAGCCTTCCCAGATCAGCACCCTGCCCTCCTAGGCTAGTCTACATTACCACCCTTTTTCCTCCACACCGGTCCCTCTGCCTCCCAGTGGGAAAAAGGATATCAGGTTATCTTCTCCCTGTCACTGAGGGCAGGTTCACTTCACAGGCAGACTGCAGGGTAGTTCCTCCCCGAGAGCTGTGGCCCCAGGTCCTTTCCCTTCTGAGCCTGGCCGAGTCCCCAGGGCTGAGCTCTCTCCCCTCTCCTGCTTCAGGAGCCAAGCAAAAACATGCATGTGCTCTTGCAAGCAACAACTTTCTGCAAACTTTCCTGCTCTGCCTTTGCAGGGATCCTGAGCCCTGTTGCAAATCCAGCAGCAGCTGTTACACACCTTTTGTCCCTGCCCTGCAGATCTGCAGGGCAGGGCATGCTTTAACATTCTGGGTGTGCAGTTTGTGGCACCATGGAGAGGTTTGCAGGTCACAAATCACACATGCCTGCACTTCTGAATCCACCCAATGGAAGGAACAATCTATTGGATACTTGGTAGACTTGCATATCCACCATTTTGGAGACTCCGGATATTTTTTTCCCATGTATTTTGAAGTTTTATTTGCAAGATAATATTTTACTGATAGTTTCATAACATTTATTTCTCAGCTATCACAGGACTAATGGAAAACATGCTGCACACTGCAGTTAAGAGCTAAAGCCATTAATCCTGTCATTAGAGTCAACTCTATGCTGTTGTGGTATCTCTATAAAAATTAAACTATGGTCATTTTTTGTACTCACTCCAAAGTTGATTCTACTGTGAGCTCTGATTGCCCAGATGCTGTGAGAAAAAAGAAAGATGATTATACCTCTATTACTATGTCGTTGATTTATCAGCTTACTGAAAGTTATTAAAATAGATCTGAATGCTTCCTTTTTTTTGGAAAGGGCCCAAATTAAAACTCAGTGTAAAAAGTTTTACTTATGAGATGTCTGTTCGTGGTGTCAGCAGTTTTGACTGTTAATGTTGTTATGTTGAAAGGTAGGATGTTGCACTGTGATTTTTTTTTTTTTTTTTCTGCTCCCTATAAGAGAAACTTGTGGTGCAAAGATGCGTATTAATTGGGAAGCCCTCCAGGTCAGTAAAGATGAGCTGTTTCTCTTGAATCACCATTGTGCCTTCTGGAGAGGTGGGGAAGGGTCAAAACTTTCACAGAAAGGTGAACATTTAAAGTATTTTTTTTCTTGCAAAAGCATTGGATGGAAGCATCTAATTCTTCTAGCAGCCTCAAAGTATCACCTATTGGGCCTATACACTAGCCAAATTGCTTTCATTTGAATACAATTTGGAATTGCCTCAACTAATCACTGTTCACTAATTGCATTTTAGAGGAAAAGAGGGAACTTGAATGAAGTGAATGCATCTCATTAAGTCTCTGCCAACAGTAGAATATGAAATGTGGGCTATTGTACCTGTTAATGGTAGTAACAAATGACATTTATTTTGCAAGCATCAGTAATTAAATCTGCTGCAGCCTTTTAAAAAGAAAAGGCACTAGCATCTTATTGTATCCAGATTATCCCATGTTCCATGAGAGATTTTAGACAAATCTTGTCTGTATTCTGTGTATTCTCTCAAATACATGCAAGCACATCAATTCCTCCAAAGAGACTTACGTGACTGCATCGGCCCACTGATAGCGTGGCATGAGTAACATCTGTACAGTCTGAATGAGAGGGGAAGGGTGAAAGTACAAGGCACGTTCCTCCCCACTCCTTTACTTGGCTCTGCATAAGAGTGGCTGCAGTTTTGCTAGACATCACCTAAGATAAAGCAGAATAGACATTTTCCAACTGAAAAATTCTGATTTTTTTTGTGAAAATTAAATGTTCTATTTTGTGGAAATGTGTTGAATTTAATCTCCTTTCAGCAGAAACTAAGCTGTAAAAGTCTGCTTGATTCCCCAATTGCTCATACACCGGTATGCTCCCTTAGCTTTGTTGTAATTTGTGGAAGAGTCTGAAGGACCAGGGAACCCTGACTCCAACAAAACTCAAGTACTGCACCACCGTGGTTCCCAGGGAATAGATTTCATTTCAGGAAAACCAAGAAGTCCAATCTTGGGAAGGTACTTACTGGTTTTAAAATAAAAGAATATGAACTTTCTGTTTTGGCAAAAGTCTTGCAGTTTTGGCTTGTTGTTACATTTCAAGATAAATCTAATTTTCCCAGCCCTGAACCCTTGAACATTTCTATGGAAGTCTACTGAGGCATCTTAAGCAAGGATAAGGATGTCATCTTCCCTTTCTACTCAGCCTTGGTGAGACCGGAGTGGGAGTTCTGCCTCCAGTTCTGGGCGCAGCACTTCGGGAAGGATGTGCAGAAGCTCAAGAGAGTCCAAAGGAGGGCCGTGCACATGATTAGAGGCTTAGAGATCAGGTTATATGAGGAGAGGCTAAAAGACTTGGGACTGCTCAGCCTGGAGAAGAGAAGACTCAGAGGGGACTTCGGTGGCAGCCTATAAGTATATCAAGGGCATACATCAGGGCCTGGGGGGAATCTGTTCACCAATGCCCACCCCAGGGGAAGACAAGAAATAATGAGTATAAGCTGATTGAGGATCGCTTCAGGTTAGACATAAGGAAAAACTTCTCTACAAGTCAAGTGCCGAGGGTTTGAAACAGGCTGCCCCCAGAGGTGGTGCAGTCGTCCATCCTGGTGATCTCCAAAAAGCATCTTGATGCCTATCTTGCTGGGGTCATCTGATGTCTTTTCTGCCCAAGTGCAGGGGCTGGACCTGATGATCTGTAAGGGCCCTTCCAGGCCCTAACAACTATGAAGTGAAATGCAGTTTCTCCGTTAAGTCTCAGAGCATGCCGTGCTGTGGTTTTAGAGGAGCATCCAGTCTGTATCTCTTCACCGTGTAGCTCCTGCTACAAGATTTTCACCCCCACACTCCAGAAGCCCCAGGAAGAATTCTGACTCTTGGGATTTCTCCTGGGACAAGACCCCTAAAGAGAGTAAAAGACAACTTATGTTTAAAGCACTGGTCTGGGTCTCAGAGCCTATCTAGCTTTGTTAAGATCTCCCTTTTATGTCGTTTCATCCCCTTGAGCCCCAGTTTTTTAAGGATAAAGAACTGGAAGGGACCTCCAGGTTTCTTGGTTCCAGCCCCTTTGCTTTCACAGGCACCCTGTCATAATTCATTTCCTAAATGCACTTTCTTTGTCTGCTTTTATGTTGGCTATAAGGTCTTTGGGGCAGGGAATTTTTCTGTGCGTTTGCATAGTGCCTTCCACAGTCGGGCTCTGATTTTGGTTAATTTTTTTCCATCACATTAATAAATGTCTATCCTTTTTAGGACTAACCTTATATGCAAGGTAGATCTGGGTATACTTCTGCATTAAAACAAGAGAGAGAAAATACTGATGCAGCCTGCTACATCCTGGCTTTTACTTACTGAGAAATGTGCTTTATAACTTTCTTCGCAGGTTCCTTTTTAGCCGTACTTTCTTTTAGGAAGGATAAATGTTCCTATTTTGCTGTTCCTGCTTTCCTCTAGGTTTTCAGTCTGATGCAGTTTGGTTCAACCAGAATGTAGCACTTTATAACCGGTGCTGCACTTCTGATTACTTTTCTCAAAGAGGGCACAGGGAAGAAGGATGGCAGGTTATATTGATTTGCTTTTAAGAAAAAATGGCTTTTAGCGATCTGTTTCTGAACCAGAACTTAGGCTGTCCTCTCTTAAAGGCATATGCAGCCATTCCTTTTTCTGTACTTCAATACTTGCAATAAAAAGCAACTCACAAATTCTGTTAATATTGCTGTTGAATATTCTACCCAATATGACTTTCTGTACTCTATTCAAATTGTGCACAGTTTGAGGATGCATATGGCTCCCCCATGCTTTTTGTAGAACAGAATGACCAGAACAAGGAAAAATCAACTATATTGTCTTTCTGAAAGAAGAGGGAACATATAGCCTGGGCCAAATATTGATTATTCATAGGAAAACCATTTTTGGTAAAATTATGTGTCTGGATTTTATCAATGAATAAACAGATTTTTTAGGACTGCTGGGCTAGATCATGGCTTGTGAACCCATGGGAGGGGCACAACACAAACATAGAAGCATTTTTTGGCTGGGAGACTGAATGTTTCCCTTTTCTTGCACTCGTTGATCCAAAACTTCAAGATTTGGGCTGTCTTCAGGCTGTCTTCCTGTCCAAGAAGCTGCATGTGTCTCTATAGCTTTCCCATCTGCCCTTTCCCCATGCTGCTTGGCACTTAAACATCTTGGCACTGGAAATCTGTAGCTAGCTAAAGTATGGCCCTTGAATGGTAAAGCAAAAATCCCAAGAGCTTGACATTATCAGCTGCTGTAGGGATTTACTAACATAACTGTAATAATAGATTTTTCTTTCTGTGGGCATTAAAGAGTAGTTGCAAATGACGACAAATTCCAGGCGTTAAAGATATTAAATTAAGTATTGGCTGAACAAGTGAAATTTAAATGACACATTTATCTTCCATGTGATCAGGAGGCAAAATGAAGTGTGTTTTCATGTGTAATCCCAATAATCTTCTCCTTTCATTTCCTTACGTGCTTCAATTGCTCTTTACTGACAAAAAAAGGAGTTACTTGTGTGAAACGGATGCCTATGAGAAGACAGGGAGAAGACAGCAGCAGGGCAGGCAGATACATTGGTCCTATACATCCTGTCCTTGCACCGACAGGACATTGAAAGTGCCCTCATCTCCCTACTTTACGGTGGTCTTGGTCCTGTGTGAGAGTTATCCATGCAGTTTTTAAGAATAATTTAGACAAACACTTGTTACAGGGCGATTTAGATGGGGATGATCCTGCCTCGAGCAAGGAGCTGGACAAGATGACCTCCTGGGGTCCTATCAAATCCTACTTTTCTATGACTCTGTGACTGTTTTTTTTTTCCTTCCTCTATTCCAAAGTGACTTGTATATTTTGAGACTTTCTTTTTAAAGGACCAAATTTTCATTAGTCTTATCTCCTTTGTCTTAGCTTGGGCATCCGACATCACTAACCACTTGCGAGTGCTTTTTCTGAATTCTAGGACATACAGCAGTTTTACGCCTGGCCTGAGCCACTAATTTTAATGCCAGGAAGTGCTACTGGCAACGAGAGAGAGGATTTTGCTTTTCTTTCAAGATTAAACTCGTTTTAGGAAAATCTTGTCTCACATATTTTCTGGCAGATGTCACCATAATGCAAACCAGTTTTTCTTTGCATTATTTTGTATGATACATGAGGGGAGCAGTGTGGGATATTACATAGAGAAGGATGCTATCTATTTATCAAGCCAGCAGTTCTCTCTCTCAGGAACGTTTATAGATGTGCTTATTTTCATGATGGTGTCTGTTGATAGATTGGTGTCATTTGTAGAGTAGAAAGAATGCCAAAAGGTCTGTTAACAGCAAGGGATAAAAATAGATTAACCCTTTATTCTCTCTCTCCGCTTAAGTTTTTTAAATGGGCAAAATGGAATATAGTTGCAAATGGGAGCATCACTTGGTAGTAGATCGGGGGGGGGGGGGTTCCTAAGACACATATGTAAATCCTTCTGTTACTAGATGAATCAGATGGCTCTACAAAGTGTCCCATTAATGCTTCCTTTTCAGGGGTCTACATACCCTACAGATGCATGGGATCATCCCAGAGAGCCCTTGTGTAGTCCTTCCCTTTGTAGTGTAGATGTGGGGGATACCCTAGTTCAACAACTGCCCTTTTAACAGTTTCTTTAGGAGTTAAGTCAGTGCAGTCTTTGCTCAAGGGCTTTTTTTCTTCTGTTCCTGTACTGGGTACCAAATATAGGATGAAGAAATATGGCCTGCCAGACCAAGTTCTTAGAGAGCCAATGCCTGGACCTATAGAGAGTCCTGTGTGTACTCTGTAACCTGCTGTGAATTATGGAAAGCAATCCCTTGGAGCAATAGCTGTGGTGAATGTTCTGCCAGGAATTGGGAAGCTGAAATATGTTCTCACAAGCCATTCAACCAGTAATTTTGAATAAACAAATCCGTTAGAAAATCAAAGTCTGTCTGTGCATAATTCACAACTAGAAAGATGGGCTGAAGTTGTCAAATAAATTATTTTCTTCTAAAAGCCAGAGCTCTGTTTTAGAAAATGTATCTGCCAGGACTTTTAAAATAATAATACGCTGGTTGATAGCCTTTTTCCACCTCTCAACATTCATTTCTCTCCTTTTTTTTTTAAATTCACTTGCTTCTTTGCTTCTCAAAGCTGTTTGAAAACTTGCTTGGAAGTGAAGATGAAAGGATTTTTTTTTTTTGAATGTGAGAGTTGATCTTAATGCTCTTTTGACTTCGTTTACCGCTGATTTGCAGTGGTGAAAGGAAGGCCGGACCAAGACGCCATATCACTGCATCCTTTCTCTTTATGGCAGAGTTCAAGTAGACTTCTTCCAAATTTGATTGCTGCCACTTGTTTACATCAGCTGGGATCGTCTGGAGCATCAGTGCCTCATTCAAGGATGTGAGAGCTTTGCTGACCCCAAAAGCTGTGAGATGGGGATGGGAACAGGATCAGAACTTTCCCTTGCAGCACAGATCATTAGCAGCAAGCTATGAATAAGCCAAGGCAGCATTGCCATCTCATATTCAAACCAAAACCAAACCTTTTGGATAGAATACACAGACCTCCTTTTTACTTCTGCTGATTCATGCCTTCTAAGTGATGGTGTAAAAAGCCAGAGCCAAAGCATATAACAGTTTCAGCTCCATTATACCAGATTCTTCTTACAGTGTGTAATAAAGAAAGCTCCGCTCCAAAGATCTTACAGTTTAGATAATGGAAATAGATGTTCATGCTCTAAGGTGGTAGTACATTATCATCCATAGCAATACTTCTGTAATATTCTTTGATAGTCTTGGAGCAGTCTTGGTTGATGCCATCTGTTATATTCCTTTCTTGTGGTGTGTTCCCTGGGATTACAAAATGGATTGATGTACACTAGGGCATCTGGTCTGAGGGAGCCTTAACATCCATGCTGCTTAAAGAGCACAGCTGAGAAAAACTAAACCTGAGACCTCGGCAGATCACCAAAGGTTTACTGGAGAAATTTGGGATTAGAGAGAAAGAGAGATGTAAAAAATGCATAACCTCTGGGGTCCTGCACTAGTTCTGATAAATAATTTCTTTGGAGCTTGCAGCTCTATTAACATAATTTAAACTGGGATTTCTATACAGCAACACTACTCAGAGTGTCTCAAAGGGACTGCTAATGTGCTGTTCCCCTTTTCAAAGCTATTTAGTCTGGAAATGCCTAGAGGGCTATAAGGAAACTTGAACTGGGGACTGGAAATAAGTAATGTTGCTTGTCTATGGCTCCAATTCTGGGAACACTTCAGTGCGGTGTTATTGCTTTGTTGTGACTTTGGCTTTGTATTCAGCCATTGTAGCATAGGAAAAACAACAATAAACATTTCACCATGGGAGGCGGAAATGAATTCCGGTCTAGTTTTTCTCTTCCCCGTAGCAAGACAACTGCTCATTTATATGGCTAGAGAGGACTATTACTCTGTTCTCTAATCTGTACAGTTTATGTTGTTTATTTATTATTTTAATTGGCAGCAAATGTTAGGCACTTGCGTACACTTGCAAAAAAAAAAAATCCCACACACAACCAAGTATTTAATTTAGCGCTGCATTCGAAAAAGACAACTGATAATGCGATGCCTTTTGATGTTGTGGAAAAGTGTCTATAAATCACAGGTGAGTTAAAAAAGATGTTGGTTCAGTAGAACTGGTAGGATTCAGAACAGGGATCTCTCTTACAGGTTGCATGTATGGATACAGAATTTTGTGGGTTTTGGTGTTTCTCAAAAATTATTTAGTGGTCAGCAGCGTATTCAGTTAGTCAGATTACAATACTACAAACTTGTAGAAGCGTACATAGTTCAGCACACAGGAAAGTATTTGCTTTACTCGAAAAAAGAAATAATGGATGGTGTTTTAACTTTAATGGAATTTATTTAATTTTTTTCATGAAGAGACTCTTTTTTTTTTGCATGGGGGAAAAACATATTTTATGGACAGCTCTACTAGTGAGATTGAGATGCTGAAATACAGAAGAGTGCTTGAAGGGAGTAATTTACTGAAGTATTCATAGTTTAGGTTATCTGATAAAGTTATTTGAATCCTCCTCACAAATGTGTTGGAGAAGAGCAGGCAAGATGAAACTCCTACAATGTGGATAAGTAGCTGGTCCAATAACCAGATGCACAAGGTATTTACTAGGGGTGTGCAAAGTGGGCCCTATTCGATTCGGATTTGGATTCGGCCTGAATTAGGGACAGTGATTTGATTCATTGATTCAGATCACTGTCCCTGATTCGATTCAGCTGAAACCGAATCTGAAGATTCGATGCTGATTCAGAGAATCAGCAATTTGGACACAGACACAGCTTTAAGTGTTTTTTCTACATACCTCGAGGTAACAGCGTGGCTTGTGAATGCTGCAATGCTGGGGAAGACAGAGCATCCCACAGGAGTGGGGAGGGGGCCCTCCATGAGCTCAGTGGTGAACCCAGAAGTGGACCAGCTCAGTGATTGGCTGTGGGTGGACTCTGGGTGCCCCCCCCAGACCCAGGAGGCACCAGTCACTGGGGGGCAGGTGCGGGGGTCCCCCCAGCGTGCTCCCTGGCAGACCCAGAAGTGGACTGGAAGTGCTTCTGGTCCACTTCCAGGTCTGCTGACAAGCGTGCTGGGGAGCCCCCCATGCTTCTGTAGGACACTCCATGCACCCCAGCATCGCAGCATTCACAAGCCACTTGCTTTCTAGAGGTATGTAGAAAAAACATTTAAATCTGTGTCTATGTCCGAATCTCCAAATCTCCGAATCGATTTGGAGTTCTGCTTCAATTCAGAGAAATTAAAGGGTCCTCTGGTTTGATTCTGATTCAGAGATTTGGCCACCAAATCGGACCAAATCTCTGCCAAATTGACTCAGGGACTGAAACTTCGTACAGCCCTAGTATTTACTGTATTTTCTCTCATAATATGCACATTTCCCCGCAAGACCAGTTTGGGGAAATTGGTGTGCACCTTATATACAAGACACAAATCCCAGGGGTCTGGAAATTTGACAGCCAGAGAGATATGGCAGTCTTCGTTGTGGCTGTGAGCTGTGGTAGTTAAGGCTGCTACCGTGCCCCTGATGCCAGATCTCTGCATCTCTGCACCCTTTCTGCCACCTCTTCCCCCCCGCCCAGCCCCCTCCCCGGATGACAGTGCCCCACATGCTGGCCTGATCCAGCACATGGGGTCATAGTTTCATAGTTGGTAGAGGACTTCAGTAGATCATCAAGTCCAACCCCCTGCCCTGGGCAGCAGAGAGCACTGGGGTCATATATCCTCAGCCAGGTGCTTGTCCAGTCTTCTCTTAAAGACCCCCAAGGTCTGCAGCTGAACTGGCAGGTGGCCTTAGACCCAGCATGTGGGGGTGGGCCTGGTAGGCCTAATCTGGCCTGCATATGGCCTCAGGCCTGCCACACTGGATCAAGCTGGCATGCTGGGTCTGTCTACAGAGCCCATCCAGCACATGGGACTGGCAGCAAGCTGTGGAGCGCACACAGCATCCTAGCTGCTGCTACTCAGTAGTTTACCAGAACTGCAAAGTAAGAACTTCTTTTCTTTGTGGTGTTTTTCAAAATATTCAGGGGGGTGCTATATGCCAGAAAATATGCTATAAATGAATCCATATTGAAATGGCAGGAAGCTTCAAGTGGAGTCCCAGAGGGGTCTGTCCTGGGTTTGGTGCTGCTTAATGTGATAATTAACAATTTGGATACTTGAATAGAGGGTTTTCTGAGCAAATTTTCAGATCACATGAAACCTGGGAAGGATTTCAGGTATGTTGGAGGACCGGGGTATACTTCAGAAGCGTCTCGGTATATTAGAAAGCTGAGCGAGAGCCAGTAGCATGATGTTCAATGGTGACAAATGCAAAATGCTACACTTAGGGAAGAATGATCAAACATACAAACATAAACCAGGTGACACCGGGCTGGATGGCAGCACTATGAAGAAGGATCTGGGAGTCCTTGAGGATCACAGACACAACACGAGTCTGTAGTATGACAGCTGCACAAAAGATTAACAGTTTTGGGCTGCATCAACAGAAGCATTAAGTGTAAGACACAGGAGGTAATAATATCAGTTTATTTCATATTGGGTAGGCCTCAACTAGAGTAGTGTGTGCAGTTCTGGGTTCTGCAAAAAACCCCAAACGACCCAGAGATCTTAGAGACGGTCCAAATGCAGGCAGCAAAAATGATGATGTGTTTGGAAAACAATCCATGTAATGATGAGTGACTGAGAGAGAGTGGCAGTTCAGCTTGTGGAAAAGATGAGTAAGAGGTGGCATGAGACCAGTCTTCAAATATGTAAAGGACCGGCATAAAAAAGAGGTTGAGCACCTTTTCTTTTTTACTACAGAGATTGGATCACACAGCAATGGCTTGAAATTGCAGCACAGTAGGTTTGGATGGGATACCAGGAAAAACTTCTTCACTGTGAGATCGGCGAGGCGTTGGAGTGGATTCCCTAGGGAAGTTGTGCAATAATGGTGTTTGAAGTCCCCAGGTTCCAGGGCAGAGTGAAAGCTGTTTAATTTCTCTCCCTGTCCCGCTCCCACTTGCCATGCTTCTGGGCTTTGCTGATTGCTATCTGGAGCCAGGAAAAGAAAATCCACCTCTTGTTGTTATAGGTATCAAGTTTGTTTCATCTTCCTCAGAAGCACTGGGTGTTGGCTGCAGCCAAGGCTGGGCATTTTGAATAGGGAGTGCCAATGCCCTGAATGTGACTAGGGCTAAAAACAGATGACTCCATTTACTGCAAGACAAGGAATTTTATCCTGGGACTTTACAAACACACGTGCTCATTGTCCCACTTTAAGAACATGTGAAATATCCAAATTACCGCTTTTCCCTGGAACAATCAAGGCCAATTCAAGGTAATTGCCATTCAAGCTGCACTGAACTGCCATTGATCACAGTCTGTGTTGATGCAAGTCAAAACCCAGACCAATCAGGCCCAAACTAAACTGGCCATCTGTTTTTAGTATAAAAAACCTGGATATTCCTGGCTAAAGTGTCTTGGCCCTCTTTTCAGAGTGAGACCAATTGCCATGCTTGGAA
>NW_005842030.1:2277670-2301010 GCF_000455745.1 Alligator sinensis | reverse complement strand
GAAAGAGTTTTACCTTACAGCCAGAACAGCGTGAACTGTGGTGGGAGGAATGGCCCACTTCCTTGCGTCTCCAGTGTGTGTTTAAAAACTTCCCATCCTTGCAGTGACAGGACATTTACAGTGTCCTTGTTCCCCGTGCTTTACCTGTGGCAGGTTAGGATATTTAGGGGCACTGTGCTTGACAGCCAAATATTTGTATAGGATAGTTTAAATAAGGACGATCCTACCTTGAGGGAGAGGTTAGTTTAAGTGACCTCCAGAGGTCTCTTCCAGCCTAGGGTTACCATATTTCCAGCAGCAAAATAGAGGACACCTGGGAGGAGAGGGAGAAGGAAAGTGGGGGAGGATCATATTTTTGCAGGCGGGGGGCAGTGATACGTGCATGCCCTGCCTCTGTCCCTCACTCCTAAATCCCTGCTCCACCAGCCCTGCCAGTCCCACCATCACTCTCAACCCCCAGCCCCTTGCCCCCCCGCCCTGCCAGTGCCCTGCACTCTGGACCCGCAGACCCCTGCCCCCCCGCAGCCCTGCCAGTGCCCCTTAATCCTGACCCGCAGCCCCTTCCCCCCTAGCCCTGCTGTCCGAGTAGTGTGCGCATGCGCACATGCACACGCACACACACACACACACACACACACACACACACACACTCTTTACCTGGCTTGCTGGGGCTCATGTGGGGAGCACATGACCCCCAACAGCCAATCACGTTGCCTGCTGCAACCAGCATCCAGCCCAAGAGAACAGAGGGAACAGCAGAAAACCCAGACATTTGCTCTTATTTTAACAACTCCCCTGGACACAGCACAGGGGGCCAAAAAAGAAGACATGTCCAGGAAACCCAGACGTATGGTAATCCTATTCCAGCCCTTCTCTTCATCAACTTGGAGATGGACATGTGAACTTAAACTAGGAAAGTATGGCTTTCCTCATTTTTTAGGAGCTCATCTATGTAAAAGAAAAGCGTGTCTGCTACAGCAGAATAAAAATAACACTTGCATGCATCGGGGGGTCCTTTCTAACAGCCAAGATAAAGTGGGTTTGATGTAAATAGATATTGACTCTTAATTCCTTGACCTTAAGCATTCCAGGCTCAGGCTCACAGTCGTGAAGGTCTCTGTTTAAACAACTGCTGAATAGTTCGGGTGAGGTTTGTTACAGAAGCAGTGCACCCAGATTAGGACTGGAACTGCAGTAATTCTTGAACTTTTTAGAGTTTTCCAGACCTTGAAACAATTTGATCCTACACCACTGAAGCCAATGGCCTAACTTCTGTTGATGTCAGGCCCAAGGTCTGGGGTGGGATTTCTAATACACAAATGCTAAAGAGGAAGAAGAATTGCTCATCTTGCTCTGGAGGAATAAAGGAAGGAAGCTAGCCCAGTAAGTTATTTGTTTATTTTTTTTACTGTGGGATATGACAGCATATTCTCATAAGAAAGGCCCTATTACTTTTGTCATACCAGCCAAGAGAAGGCAAGGCAACAACATTTTGCAAGGGAAAAATGTATTCTCTGAAAATATATTGACTGTTCATGGCAGAAAGTGGAATATTTTCCTCTGTAGAAAACGCATGAAGTGTAATGTGTTCCCAAGTGGAATACTTCATCAGCACATTAGACCATTTAGTAGAAAAAGCAAAAAGGCAATTGATGAATTCATGAGAACACACAGAATTACCAGTTTTTGCAGGTTATAGTTCCCTTCACAGAAGGTCCCTAAGGAACTTCACTGAGAATAGTAACCCTCCACCACAGTTTTCAAATAACATTATCCTTGCTACAGATATTGATAGCTTTTGCTACAATACTATATAGGCTTTTAGATTAATTTCTGTGTGCTCTTAGGGTTCACTGTTCAATTCTGCAACTTAGCTTCCTTTCTTTTCTTTCTGCCCTTTACAGATAGCTCAGAGGCTAAATAGGCTTCTATTGGACAAAACACCTGTTACAATGCTAGGACATAGATTTGAACCTCCACAAAACTGTGTTTCCATCCATATTTTAGTTTCTTTAATAAATTAATGTAAAGAAATAAGCTACTACTTGTATGTATTTAATTTTAAATTAGGGGAACCACCAAAAAGAAAGATCAATACTGTGTTTATGGGAGAGGGGGAGAATAGAGAGTACTACATTCTATATGCACTTCACAAAATGACACGAGTCTGCAGACATTGGCTAGCAATAAGTGTGGAGGCCAGTACAAAGAAGGTACTATTTCCTGCATATTTATAACATAAAAGCTTGGGTTTTGATGGGATTATGGGAGACAGGGCCATAGGCATGTCTTAATCTGGTGAAGTAAGGTGATTTAGTTAGGATAGATTTGCACTTTGTAGACTGTCTTTATCTAATCCTGTTAAGATAGTATATACAATGAAAAAGTACTGTAGCCCTCGATTCAGATTCCCCAAGGCTCCCGTGGTGTTCTTATGGCTGAGTTATTCCAAATGCCTCCAGTTTTGCTTCCTAGTGTATATGTCACTTTGCACATGTATATAGCACAGGTGTGAAGTTAGAACTCAGGATGGGCAGATTGTTAAACCATACTTTTTCCAGGAAACATAAAGAGTTAGAAACATCAAAACTTGCCCCTTTTTGTTTGTATCTTGTAAAATAATCAGTGTATTTAATGCTATTATTTTAGTGTTTCTTCTTTTGGTTTTTGGGAATTGTTTTCATTTTTTTTTTTTTAAATGAAAGATGTTTCTGCTCAAGAAGGACATTTTGGTTAAACCGTTTTTATTTTTGTAATTTGTCAACATTTGTCAACAATTTTTTTTTCAATTTTGTTTGTCCTGTGTCAATCCAAAGCACTTTTTTCTTTACCTCCTCCCTCCCACCCCAACTCCTCTCTCATCCCTAGAAAAAGTGACAAGCTGAAAGAAAGCTATTGTTCAAATTCTGTTTAAAACAGCAATTTGACCCTCTGTTTTGCATAACCAGGTAGACATGGGTGACTGGTGCCTCCAGAGTCTGGAGCGGGGGGTCACCTCGTGGCCAATCATCAACCCAGAAGTGCCACTGGCACTTCTCTCAGTGCCAGTCATCACCAATCTTGGGGGAGCACAAGCCGACACTTCATTCAGTGCTCCCGCTCCCTGGCCAGTGAGGGCCAATCTCGGGGGGGACACATGCCCCACTCCCCTCTGTGTCCATGCTATACGTCGCCTGTGCAGGTAGACAAGAAAAACTAGCCCTCCGCCACACAATGCTAAATCCTTTGAAATTTGTTGGTAGCCAACATTATTATTATTTTTTTAAAATGGAAAGCAACTCTGTAAGTAATAGAAGGCTGCTAAGTTGGGATTTTTTTTCATTATTTTTAAATAAAGCCATGTACCAAAAACTGCACTAGTACCAACATCCAATATAAATCAATGCTTGAAAGTAATACTGTTCTACACCATCTTATTTTGAGGCTTTCACTTTGATCTACTGAAGTTTGGTTACAAATAGATCATTTATATTCACACATTTATTTTTAAATAGTTTCATAATGAAAACCCTGTTTCTTTCCATTGGTGTGTTCATGCTTAGCTATTATAAACTAGAATGTGTGGAAGATTAGTTGTTCCTACTTGGAATGTAAATTGCATAGTGCACTAAAAGCATTGCTTCTCCTGCGTAAATATTTTATTTGCATTTTAATACGCTTGTAAAACTACATTAACTGTCATTTTATGATTGGTATCGGGTTTTTTTCTGCCCCCACCACCCTTTTTAGAGTTTGGGGGCCAAAATTCTATTTTGAAATTCAATTTGGATAAATATTTAAAATTGTGACTTTGATCTTAATAGAACTATGAACATGAAAAAAAATTCAGTGTGTGGACACAATATACTAAAAACACATGTATATTTTATATAATATGCTAAGTTTAGAACTTTAAGTTAATATAAGTCATGCTACCAATTAAGCATTTTTTTTTATTTTCCATGCATTTAATCACTGCAAATACAATCTACTGCTGTTAAAGTAATAGAAAAATCCCTAATGGCTTTACTAGTTCAAAATCCAGCCCTAAAAGGATGACTTTCATGTTTTAGATTGTAGCAGCTCACCCAGGGTGGTGTCAGGATGAAGTTACATGTTATATTTAGACCATACTAAATCTGTGAAATGTTAAGCAGTGTTTAAGTTAAAACATGCTGTTACCAGTCACATGTTAAGGGTTAATGTTATTTATTTTCTGTACAACTCTGAATTCTCACTACAGGGCTGGTGAGCGGGGTGTGCTTAGAAGCCAGGACATTTCGGCTCTATTCTTGCTCAGGGAGGGAGGTTAAAGGGGAGAAACCTGGGGGCAGTGCATCCTGGGAGGCTGGAGGACTGCAGATTGCTCACTTTATCTCTATGGATCAGACTGATATTACCCTAATATGAACTAGGTTTCACATCCCAGAGGTAACCATTGACTGAAATGCTGTAACTCTGAGATGATCAGAGAAGATTTGGCACAGGGCAACAAGCCATAACTGGTGAACACTTGCATTTTAAGGGCTCTTCACTTTTAGGTGACAAAAGCATACATTGTTAAAATAGAAATAAATACCTTTTTCATTGTCCATTCTAGTCCAGCACAGTGAATTCCTGTGGCCTGGGCAGGAGCACCAAGGCAAGCCTAGTTTTAGTTGTTTTTCTTCAGTCATGCTTTGGAATAACTGTTTCCTTATCCTTTATTAAATGTATACTTCCACTATGCAAAATATTTTCCGGTAGAATGTGTTAAAACACAGACTGTTGCTTTTAAATCTACTGGATTTTTTTTGTTAGTATAACAGTTACATTTCTTCACAGTCAATGCCTTTAGACCATTTTCTTCCTTGCTTTTTAAAGTTAGCACAAAGACAATGAATGAAATAATTCAAACAGCCAGGAAATGAAGTTAAAGCTGAAAGTCTGCTCACTTTGCATAGGCATTGTAAGACAATTATTCTACATGAAGGATTTTTTTTTAAATGGATTCCTGCTGGCTACTTTCTATTCTTTCCCTGAGCGGTAATGACTGCATAGATTTGGTCATTTTTATTACGGTAGTAACTATTTTCATTTTTAGTGTTTGCTAAGTTATTGCTCAGCATTTTTAGGATAGTGTTTTTGTTACCAGGGTTTGTTCTTGTGGTAGATAGAGAATAAGAGAGAAGTAGGGCTAAAAGCAACCTTGGGAGGTCATCTAATCCAGCCCTCTGCTCAAAGACAGGATCATCTCTGTCTAAACATTTCGGACTAGTGTTTATGTAATCTGCTTCTAAAACCATCTGAGGTTTGAGTTTCCACAACCTGTCTAGGCAATCTGTTCCAATCGTGAACCACATTTATAGTGAAAAAGTTCTTCATAGTATCCAACCTGAATTACCCTTGTTGCAATTTAAGACTGTCCTGTCCCCTGTGACTAGACCTGGCCTTATGGAAAATGGTGCCCTGGGTGAAATTGTATTTTGCCCCCTTCTCACCCCCCCCAAACAAGTAAGTGGAGCTGTGGCAGCAGGGGAGGCAGAGCAGGGGGGGAGAACGGGCAGGGGAAGTGTGGCTGCCTGGGCAAGTGGCCCCATTCCCAGCTCATCCCTGTCCCCTGCCACTATGCTGCCACTAAGGCTCAAAGCAATCCTGACATCCCCAGTTCAGCTGCATGGCCAGCCTTGGCCGGGTGGGGTGGAGGGAGATGGGATGGGGGAACATGGTTGCCTAGGCAGGTGGCCCTGTCCCCAGCTCTGTCTCCAGTACTGTAGGTGTCTCTCCAGCCCCATCACAGGGCACAGGGAATGTGCTCTCATAGCTGTCTGCACTGCCCAGCCCAGCTTCTCCTGAGCAGCGGCTGGAGGCAATGCAGGGTGGGGGTAGAGCAGTGCGGGGGCAGGGGGGCGTCCTCCCATGCTGCTGTTCAAGTATCACTATTTGACACCTTATATGGCTCCAGCCGCCCCTTACACCACGCCCATGCCTCGCAGATGTTACCAATCATGCTCTGTGTCCCATCCAGCAAGTGTCCCTCCCCAGGGGCAACCTTATGAGTGTCAATAGAGGCTCCTGGCTTTGATAGCCCTCACTGCCACTTTTTCCACCTCTGTTGTTGCCTGAATTTTCATCATCAGTTGGGACTGCAAGGAAAGATCTCAGCGGCATAAGAGAGGAAAGAAGTGGGTAAATCCCCCACCAAAGAGCTAAATTAAACCATGATTTCCAGCTTGATCTCATACAACAGGAGATTAGACCTGAATTTGAAAGGTTTCTGCTCTAAATATTGACCCGATTTCCACAGTCAGTATTGCATTTATTCTAAATCTCACTGTCTTCACTTGTGAGTACGGTGTTTCTTTTTTAACTGAGCTGCCAGTATTACAAACTTCTGTTGGGGTCTAAGAATGAGGTGTTCTTTCCACCTTGCCCTTGGCCATATCTTTGTATCAGCATTAACTTGTATTCAAATTCACTTAAAGCCCTTAAAGTGGCTTTGAACAAGGCCTTGTTTGAGGCCCTGCTTGGAAGACAGTAGTGTTGTAAAGGTGCCTATAAGGCTATAATCATGTCTACAGAATCTTTATTATTTGTTAGGATGCATGAGATGGAGATACACCAGCTGTGCTGTCAAAGTCCAATGTGAGATTTTTGGCAGGTTGGAAGGAAAAATTGAGCAAAGTTACATGAAAATCGGTGAATTTGAAATGCTATTTAATATCCTTGGGAATGATTTTCTTGGGCAGTAGTGCACTAAAATGTACTATTGTTTTAATAATATTATCCAGGCATAGGAAAACTCAATGTTTCTGCTTACTGAAATAAATATGTATTCATATGCCAGAGCAACACTTTTCAGCAATGCTCAGTGGTAGGCATCTGCAGTGAACATAGGCATTGTTTTTGCTAGTGGATGTAATTTAAACCTCTAGAGACGTGGATCATTAAAGATAACAATGAATTTGAATCCTCAGTCATGAATGCACCTGGGCAAGTTGTCACTGCAAAATATTTGTGGGTTAATTAGTTTGGGATTGCTTGGGTCTCGAAGGCTTAAATTCAGTTCTGACTAAATTCAGTTAGCTGACTTCAAGGGAGTTTCATGGGGTGTGAGAATTGCTTTTTCTCTTAGAGCAATGCAGGGGATCTAAGGGAGATATTGGTGAATGAGCAACCATGGCTGGTGCTGTCTTTCAAAGATCCTATCAAAGGATTGCTGTCACCTACATGGCATGGTATAGGACATGTACACCCTCTGCTGTACTTTGTTGAAGTCTATTGTCCCATGCTTCCAGCATTCAGACATATTCCCTTTGTGGGACTTGAGCATCCTAGCAGCTTCCATTCCTTGTGGTCACGCTCTTGCAGGGAAGAAAGGCATGGGTAGTTCTAAGAAGCTAGAGCTTTAATTCCCTTCAAAGAAAGTCAGCTTGAATATTACAATCTTGCTGGCTCTAGGAGGCAATGCTGATAAGATGCTGATAAGATGCTGGAAAAAGGAGAGGTGATGTTTTAAGTGAAGTTGACACGTTGGAGTAAATTGAGTCTTTTAAAGTACAGATAAGGCCTTTTATTTTAAGGGGAGCAAGCAATTTATCAAACCATGTTAAAGACTAAGGCATTCTGCCAAAAATAACATTAACTCCTTTTTAATTCACGCTTGTCCCATTAACTGGGGAAATCGGACATTTCAGCAATAGTCAAGTATGCACTTACCCATAGAACTATACTACAGTTGTTTCATTTGTATTTAACTATCTATATAGATGTTTTTGGGGAGATCTATTAAACGTTTCAGGCACCTTTGTACCGTGGATTTACTTCTCATTTGGGAAGGGGTGGGAGGGGCATCTACCTTCCAAAACAGTTGCTCACTTGAATTGGGTTTATTCTATTCGCTAGAAAAATAGTTGTATTCCAATAATAACAATTTACTGGGAGAAGTACATTTTATTGGAAAAGCAAGCTATTTCTTCTTTCTCACTTTAAGATATCTGGAGTCGGTTGAAATATAGAATTTTGATGCACTCTTCCATATCGATTTAAATTTGTGGAAAACATGGAAGGAAAAACAAAACTTTCTATTATTTTTATCCCTTATTTTTGTCCAGACTGAGTTGTGTTATTGAGATTATGCAAGAATACTTCATGACTTAAGCCCCAGTGTTGACACCATTCATTCAGTTCAATGGCAAAAAGGCCAGCTTTTTGGTGGCTTGTAGCCTGAAGCTGTGTGAATGATGGAGACCAGCTTCTTTGAAGTTTGGTTTGCTTAAGCCTGAAAATGTGGGTCATGCCTATAAGAGGCACTGTCTGTGGGCTGTATTTTGGGAGAACTCAGGACATAAGTATATATCAGCTGCCTCTTGCTCACCTTGCCTGTCGTACTCCTGCCCGCAGTCTCTGCAATGTGTCTTTGATATTGAAAAAAGGATTCTCCCAAGCTTAATGGACCATTGTGCTAATGTGGTTAAGGCATACCAATTTCTGGATGCAATGGCCCCCAAAGTGTGATGTGGTTGCCATCATCTTCAGTTGCCTTTGACTCTCCAGCCCAAATAACCAGGTGCCCATTTATAGATAGGTCAACTTGAGTCAGCCTTTGGCATGAGTCCAGAGAAGGGCTTGAAATTGTGCCTCTATAGCTACAGCAAGACCCCTAAACCAGTCTGTCTCCATGTCCTAGGCCAGGGGTTTTCAACCTTTTTGGATCATTGTAACCCCTGGCGGCTGGATGCGGAGCAGTCTACCCCCAACCTCCAAGCGAAGAAGAGGGGGTGGTGCATGACTGGGCACCGAGAGTGAGGATGGTAGGAGGCACATGGCTGGATGCCCAGCGTTGGTGACCGCTACATGCAAGCTTCCCCTGCATCTGGCTAGCCGGCGCCTGTGCAGCAGCATGGGATGGTGTGTGGCAGTGCTTCGTCCCTGCCCACTTGCACATACCCCATAGGGCCTTCTCAAGTAACCCCACGGGTACATCTACCCCCAGGTGACAACCCCTGTCCTAGGCTTTCGGGTTGGCTTGCTGTAAGTGTTTGTGTCACCATCCAGAGCACCGTTGCATGGTTGAATACAGTATAATAGACACTCAATCTCCCAGGAGTGTCCCCTTTTCTGCCAGCTTCTCTGGGTCTTGTAGCAGTCTGCCTCTTGTGTGACACAACTGTTTGCATCTTCTGGGGTATCAGTGTCAATGAACTTCCCAGCGAAACAAGGAATTTCCCATGCAGTACTGATCTGTTTGGCTCCTTTCTAGTTGCTTTCTTTGAGTTCCCTCTTCTTCTGAATGCTGAGACCATTGCTTCTCCCTGGACTCCCCCTATCAACACACAAGAGAAGTGCTAATTGCATAGACCTTCCTTCCTTGCCCTAAAAGGTACTCCATACCCATTCTAGACCTGCTGAGTGTTTTGTACTATGCTGCTTTCAGACCACAATGAGATAGTTAATGCTGAAAGTTTCTCTACCAGTTTGCTGTGGATATGAAGTGTTGTCCCCATGTAAGTGTCACCTAGAGCAGTTGGTCCCTGACTGTTCTGCCTCTGATATGCAAATATTTTCTTTTTATAATGTGTCATAGAATCATAGAAAATGAGGGTTGGAAGGGACCTTGGGAGGTCACATGTAGTCCAACCCCCTGCTCAAAGCAGGACCATCCCCAGCTAGGTGATCCCAGCCAAGGCTTTGTCTAGCCAGCACTTAAAAATCCCCAAGGATGGAGATTCCACCAGCTCTCTGGGTAACCTGTTCCAGTGCTTTACTGCCCTCCTAGTGAGAAAGTTCATCCTAATATTCAACCTAAACTTCACTGCATCTTGAGACCATTGCTCCTTGTTCTGTCATCTGCCAGCACTGAGAACAGTCTAGCTCAGAGGTGGGCAATTATTATAGATGGAGGGCTGCTTGATGAGCTTTGGTGAGCTGTTGACAGCCTCAAGGGTAGCCCCCACCTCTTGACAGGTGCCTTGCTCCCTGGTCACCATCTTGGGACTGGAAGTCCTATCACCTAACCCCTGACCTTTGCCACTGGAAGTCCCTCCCCTTGCCCAGAAGTACTTTTATGGGGGAGGGAGGGGCTGCCATTTTGAAACTGGAAAAAAAAAACCCAAATCATATACTAAAAAAATCAAATATTTGCTATAACATTTTAATTTTATTTTTAAAAATATTGTCCTGATTTATGTATTTTTGCATAGTCTAGAGGTGATTGCATCATTGCTCAAAATACAGCGTTACTCTTGTATATTGTGGGGAGGGGGGTAAGGAGCTGTAGGTGGGGGATGTATGGTTGGGGAGTGGGTATCTGTGTGTGTGCGCAGTGTGGGTATGGTGGGTGGGGTGTGTGGGGGAGGGTGTGAAGGGGTATGGGTGTGGGGTATGTGTTTGGGTTGGGGGCTGTGGGAGGATGTAGGTGTGGGGGGTTATGGCAGGGGTGGGAGTGTGTGTGGGAGACTATGGGTGTGTTTGTGGGTATGGTAGGGGTAGGGATGCATGGGAGTGTGTGTGGGGGCTGTGGAAAAGTGGGGGATATGGTGGGGGGGTTGGGGCTGTGGGTGTAGTGGAGTGTGTGTATGTGGGTGGTTGGGGAGTCCTTGGAGTCCCTGGAGTATGCCAGTTCCTGGAGCTGCATGTGGTGGCAGGGTGTGGGGCCAGCTGTACTCAGCCCCATAGCACTTCCACCCTAGTTCCCTCCCCCAACAACTCACCAAAACTCCCTATTAGGCTTTAGGTTAGTGGGAATCAGTGTTCAGAAGTAAGACAGATGTGATTCACTCCCTACATGCCCTGCCCTGTGCTGGGGGGGGAGGGGGGGGAGGTGTCAGGAGGTGGGGGTGTGAATGGGGTGTGTGCATATGGGGGGTGCTGCCTGGGAGCCAGCTGCAGGTGAAGGGAGGAAGAGGGAGGTGCAGGGCACATGCAGCAGTACTCACCTGGTTGGCAGCTGCCCCTCCAATGCTTCATGTGGTGCCAAGCCCTGCCCGGGTGCTCCCACCCACACCCACCAGCCCCAGCCCCAGCCCTAGCCACAACCCAGCCCAGCCAGTGCACAGCTTCTGGTGGGGCTGGTTCTTGTGTGGCTGCAGGCAGTGGGGCGCTGCTGTGCTTCCCTTACTTTCAGCAGTTGCTCCTCTTCCCATTCCTGCCCCTGTTGCACTGCTCCAGGTGGGTGGAGGGAGGGGAAGCTTCAGCCCGGTGTCTCCTGCTGGAGGCCATGGGAGCAGAGGAACATCTGGACAGCTGCAGCTGCATTGGGAACAGCCCTGCCAGAAGCTGCATGCTGGCTGAGGCTGAGGTTTGCAGGAGTGCAGGTGTAGGCTTCCCCGGTGGGAGCAGGTGGGGCCTAGCCCCATGTAGACAACTACAGGGGCAGCTGCGAGCTGAATCCAACCAGTTGGCAGGCTGAATTGGGCCATATTTTACCTGCCCCTGGTCTAGCTCCATCCTCTTTGGAACCACCTTTCAGGTAGTTGAAGGTTGTTTTTAAATCCCCTCTCAGTCTTCTCTTCAGCAGACTAAATAAGCCCAGTTCCCTCCGCCTCTCCTCAGAAGTCCTGTGCCCTAGCCTTCTAGCCACTGACAAGCATTCTAACAGGCCTAAATGTTAGAAACATGCCTAACAAGGCATGGTGCAGCTGGCATCTTGTTCAGTTGCCTTTGATTACTGTCACAGATTCAGCAGGGTGTGAGGACCATGTTGCATAACTGTGTCTCATTGCACACCTTCCCCATGTTGCGTAACTGTGTCTCATTGCACACCTAATTAGCTGGGTGTTCTGCTTGGCATGAATAGGAGGGATTTAGCCTTCTTGCAGGTCTGACAAACTGGCACCCAGATAGTAGAATATTCTTTTGGGCTTTGCCATAGATTAGCTATGCACCTGTGGGAGAAAGCTTCTGAACTTCTTTGGGGCTGACCCTGTATTGTCTCTTGCCTTGTGCACTCAATGCCATCTGTGCATAGTGCTAATCAGCTCAATAATGCTCTCCAGTCTTAGAAGCTGACAAATGATGAGACCATGCACCAGACTGGGCAACATTTGGCTTCTCAATCCCTTAGTTTCCACTTTTTTAAATTGGGCAAAACACTACCCAGGGAGGACCATTAGATCATTTTATCCCAGCTTAAACTTTACTCCTACATTTTGACAATGAAAGTTGTATTCTATGTTTGAATAAAGAATAGCTTTGCTTTGAAAGAGCTGGCAGAAAGATTAACTAAACAGATCCAATCCACTGTGGCCCTAAAATTAATTCAAGTAATCAGAAAATTAAAGGGAAAAAAAGCCTCATAATGAGCATAACATTTCAATGCCAGGTAGGGATGAGAAAAGGGAAAGAAAGCTCTCAAGACTCCTTGACTAAATCTCTGCCTAATCCGATGGTTCATCAAATGAATAGAGCAACCTAGTATATGATAGTGAACAATTCATTTCCACTCCTATGAATACATTAGGAAAAATACTCTTTAAATCAAGCAGACAGAAAAAGGGGCAGTTTCATGCCAAATCAGTAGCTTCAGTAATTACAAAAGCAGATTGATGGTGAGACAGAGTTTACTTCAATTAGTTTGCACTTGCCAATGCTTCATTGTAGTTCATCATAGCAATGAGTAAATGGAAGTGGGAGCATTTTCATAACATTTCCAGTATTTAAACTATTTCACTTTTAATAAAACTTTAAGAACTCTGTGAAAGCTCATCAGTTGGTCCCAGATGTTAATTGGACTGACTCTTTTTGTTGGGAACTAAGTTTACTTGTATGCAGATGCTACCGGTTGTTCTGCCTTATAGCTAACAAGATGGACCTACCTTAGTATTTTGTTCTATTTATTGATTCACACATAAGGCATAGGATTATAGGAAAGTAGGGCTGAAAGTGATCATTTAGTCTATCGCTCTGCTTAAGGCAGGCTCATTCCTGACTAAAACAGCCCAGAGCGAGGCAGTTGAGTTGGTTTATAAGGTGACAGGCTGCCCTGCTTTAATAAACCATTCCAGTAAAGTGTTTATCTAGCCTGCTCTTCAAAGTTTACAGGGATGGAGAATCTTTTTTCAGTAGCCTGTTCCAGCGCTTGACTACCCTCATAGTCAGAAAGTTTTTCCTAACCTTCAGTTTGTTTCACTGGCTGCAGTTTGAGTCCTTTGTTCCTAGTCCTGCTCCTCAAAGCAACAGAAAAAGACTATATCCTCTTTATAATCACCTTTCAGGTATTTGAAGATTGTTACCAAGTCTCCCCTTCATCTTCTGTCTTTGTGACTTGTGTGCTTGACAAACTGTACTAGGATAACACATAAACAGAATAGAATTGCATGCAATACGTTTCCTACATGGTTTGACTTCTGTGCAAGTAGCTCTTGATGCTATTCCACCTATAGGCACATAGACTTTAGGTCCTTAAATGTGATTCCATTCTACCCTGTTCAAGTTCCTGAAAAAGCATTAATAAGCTTAGGGTTGAAAAGCATGCTGGGATGCTGGGGGATTGTGATTTAACTTGAACCAGGAAGGGATCTGGCACAGAAGTTTCATAAACCAGTTTAACCCAGATCAGCTAAGTCTGATATTACATTCAACCAGCTTTATCTGAAACGGCTTTTGTTAAATTTTAATTTGAACTTGGCCCTTGCCCAGAGTCTGGCAGAATGGTTATTATTTACATTATGTAAGTAAAAAAAAGTTTGATTGTCAGTAAAAAGATTATAGATAGTTAGTAAAAAAATGTCTCGAGTTGGCATACCTGGCACCTAATAATGAGAAATCACAAGTTATGACTTTCTAAGGGGTGATGGCCATATTCTTCTGGCTGGATAAATTGCACTACCTGTGCAGCTCTAGGAAGAACTTTGCACAGATCTCCAAGGAGGTGGTCTTTGTAATTCTTGTCATTCTGCAGCTAGTGCTACTCCTTCTAAGACTTCAGTACACTACTATCCCATAGGGCTATGTGAAATTTCGATGGCCGGTTCATTTCAACACTGTTTCAACTCATTTCGAGGTCGAAACAGTGAAATCGAAATGAAACAAAGGCTGTTGAAATAACCTAAAAACAAAATGAGGCTAGTCGAAACATTTTGAAAGTTGAAATGTTTCGACCATAGCACTGGGAATGGGAAATCAGTCCAGCTGGGCTGCCTCTCCACCCCCAGCATGATCTAGCATGGGGGGATGGTGAGGTAGCTCAGCTGGGCTGATTTCCCGCCCCCGGCTGGGGTTGGGAATTCAGCCTGCCTGGGCTGAGTTCCTTTTCCTAGGCCCATGGTCCAGTGAAACAGTCGAAACAGCATCAAAACAGCCTCACTGTTTTGACAAAGCGAAACAGTGAGGCTGTTTCAACTTGAAATTATATTCGATACAAAACACTGTTCCATCCAGACCTTGAATTTGAAGTCGGAATGGAACAGTGCTGTTTCACATAGCCCTACTATCCCACTAGTTCACTTTTGTTCTCTGATCCCACAGGGTTGATGGTACTGCACAGAATGAAGCCACCCCAAGAAAAGCCCCAAGGGAAACAGCTTTTCAGTCTTGTTACCTACTTTCTCACTCTTTTTCAGGCCCCGCTGTAGGTGGGAAAGGGAGAAATAACTGTAGTTGCTGTGGCAAAAACCAAAACCAATGCCATTCAGTAGTGTGGCAGTCAGTTTAGAAAGCTGCAGCCATCCAGCAGTGGTATGTCAACTCCATCCATGTGAACTGGTGCAAATATTGCCCAGCATAGATTGTCGCATCGTAACCATCTGCTAGGAGTTTGAAAATGGTACTGACTACCCAAAAGGAAGTCAATTATGGTATGATCAGAGAGGAAATCTTAGTATTTTAGAGTTTGGCTGCTGTATATGGAATGTGGTGAGTCCTAGCTAGCTGCTGCTAACTATCACTATGTACCAGGTGAACTATCCCACAATACAAAGTTCCTGGTATGGTAGTGGTGCAAAGGAGCACAAGGTATTTATCCATGATACTCATGTTTTAAAGGAAGTCCTTCCTGTGTAGAAGACATACTTCATGATGATGTAAAAGTGTTCACTGAGACATGGCTGCTCTTACACCAATACAACTAATATAGAAAGTAAGAGTTATTTTTAAACTCCTCCTTTCCTGGTTTCCTACAACAAAGTCCCCCCCTGCCAAAAAACCCTGGTACTAGCTCTAACACAAACATAATGTTATTTTAGCATTCTTGAAATTTCAGTTTAAGATCTGCATTCAGAGAATTACATCTGCTTCATTTCAAATTGAACTGGGCTTAGAATTTGGCAGGCAACAAATCAAAACTGGATAATCCTCTTATTATCTGGAAGGGTCTGTTTATAACTGTGTATTGCTAACAAATATGGAAATTGCTGCTAACAGCAGACCTCTCCAGTAGTGCAGAAATACTGACTGGTAATTCTGTTCAAGCCCTGCATGGTGTGAGTTTGATCTACTGATCATAAAAAGGTACCAAATTGAGCAGCTGCTATGAGAACGTGCCGAATGCAAATGTAGCATGTCCTGTCTCTGACTAGGTGACTAGCAGCTACAT
The DNA here is from genome assembly GCF_000455745.1 of Alligator sinensis. NCBI lineage: Eukaryota > Metazoa > Chordata > Crocodylia > Alligatoridae > Alligator > Alligator sinensis. Next base: position 2,285,520 of record NW_005842030.1, on the reverse strand, counting down.
AATCCTGTTCTCACAGTTTGGCAGACAAGATTCAAAGCCAGAAGGAAAAGAAATAGACTGTCTGTGTGCTTTTTGTGCAGAGGAAACAACCCTCTGGTCTGTGATCCCTCTAGAAATTTTCAGGTGACAGTATTATGTGTTCTGACCCAGCATTTCCTCAACTATATCTGAATTTTGGGGATAGAGGGAGAGAGGAATTAAAAAACCTTTGTATAGCATAACTGTATAAGACAATAACACCCTCATGGGAGCTTATGGAAGTTGTGACATATTCAATGGACTTAAACTGGTTTGGAGAGTCTTAGGGCATGGATGCCCCTGTGGAGGTATAGTTGAGGATAAAGAGTCTTCTTTAACTCTGGGTACATCTGAGGAAAGTGTGCCTCTCTTCTCTTACCCTCATCTGACTAATGTGGGCTTCTTGTGGGATGCTTCACAGGTGGTTGAAGGTCTCTCTTTTGGCTCTTAGAGAAACTCTCAGCTGTCTAGAGCCTGCACTGCTGACATCTGTACTCAGAGGGTAATACAAGAATGCAAAACTGAACAAAGGTGTGCACACTGCAGCTTACATACCATTATGGAAGAAACCTTGTCTGGACTTTGAAAGTTTTGTTATTGCATCCTAAATGCTGTCATGAGACTGAGTGGACACACCTACATGAGATACTACTTCACAGTCATTACTGTGCATTTATTTAGTACTTGTATTTGCAAGAACTCAATAAATGCACAGTAACTAGAGATACTGCACAGTAGCACCAGCAAACATAGTTTAGGTGATGCTACTATGCAGTAGCCTCATAATATTGTGCGGTAGCAAATTAGCACAGTCTGTGCTGTGACACTGTACTGCACAGAATTTTTTGGCTACTGTGCAGTCAGCATCTTGTGTGCATTTCCTCCAGCTACTGCACAGTTAGGGTTTTGGGGTAGGTGTCTACACATGTAGGGATCACAGAGCAGATTTGCTCCTAGTTCCTTACAGCACTGCAATACACCCATGTGGTCACCAGGAGGAGCTCCAGGCTTCCCCTTGGTGCTAGCCCAGAGGCTGGCAGGGAGCACTGGGCCAGGAGGCAACTGTCTCCTAGCCCTGGGGGGCTGCCTGCTGCTGCCATGGGGGCAATGTCCCTCTGCCCCTGCAGGAGGGAGCTCATGGCCCTGGCTCTCCAATCAGGGGAAAAAGCTGCAGGGGTGGGGGGTAGGTCCCAGCCCCCTGCCCTGATTTGCCAGTGGGGAAGCTAGCAGCTATCTCACTGCTGGCTACCCCATGGGCAGATCAGGGCAGGGGGCTGGGACCTGCCGTACCCCTGCAGCTCTTTCTAAGCCCTATGTCTTGATCCTGAATTGGGTCATGGGGCTGGTACCTGCTCCTGACCGTGACAGTTCCCAGCCAGCCCCCAGCTGCCTGGGGAAGTCTGCATGTGCACCCTGGAGCTGGCTGGGGACTGCCTGAAACAGGACAGTCCCCAGCCATCTGGAGGCTGCACGTGCTTTCCTGTGTAGCCTGGGGCTGCCTGGAAACTGTCACCCTCAAGTCGCCAGACTATGAGGCTGGGAGGGGAGCTGTCCCAATGCAGGGAGCTCCCAGCCCCTGCTCTACTATTGCAATTATGACCATAGAGCATGGGCTGGGGAGCTTGTTCCCCACTCAGCTCTGAACACAAAGCTGCGGGGGGAACAGTCCAGGGGTTCATTCCTCCCACAGCTGCACCCTCCTGTGCCCTCCACCCTCCTTCCCAGCCTGTTCCCTCTTGCAGCTCCACACTTACAGAGCTGGGCGGGAGACAAGCTACCCAGCCCCCACCAACAGGGAGCTCCCAGTGCCAGCTCCATGATGGTGGAGCCACTGCTGGGAGATGCTTATGTCCCAGCCTGAGCCTGGTGATCATGGGCCTTGGGCTGGGAGACCCTAACCTCCTAGCCTGAGCCCCATGGTTGTAGGGCTTGGAGTGGAAGAGCCTCATCTCCCAGCCCAAGTCCCGCACTCACAGGGCTCAGGCTAGGAGATAAGCATCTCCCAGCAGTGGCCCCATGGTCATGAAGCTGCTGCTGGGAGATAGGCATCTCCCAGCCCAAGCCTCGTGACTGTGATAACTTCCCACGATCTGGGAGCAGGAAGCTTGGTGCTCCATACTGCCGGGAAGGGGGGGTGGGGAGGGGGAGATAGTTTCCCCCCCGCCCCCCACCCCTGGGCTCCTGGGTCAGAGCCTGCCCTGGCAGCAGGTAGCTCCCAGAGGCAGGGAGCTATCTCCTGCCCCCTGGTAGACAGCTGACCAGGAACAGATTTATTTCCCAGCCAGGCATCTACATGAGCACTATAGTGCCATTACTAATGCCAAGTAAATTTGCAGCTTGCATTTGCAGGTAGCAAATTTATTTGGGATTAGGGAGATTTACTGTGAAGTAAGCATATGCATGTGTAGACCAACGTGTTTACTTCACAGGAAACTGCTAATTTGCCGTTCAGTGTCTCCTGTAGACATGCCCCATGAGTGCCAAAAAACGGCCTATTAAAAGATGGGTAATAAGTGAACATATGTTCTTTCCTAAAGATAGAAAAGTTACAGGTATCTTAGTGACCTCTATGAGTCTAGCCACGTCAGCACGATGCTTCACTTAGGCTCCATTTACATTGCTTCTCAGGAAGGTAAATCAGCCTGGATTAAGCAATGTGCTGCATTATTATGATGCTTCTAGTACCTGAAGTAGCTCATTTAGAGATTACTAGCATATGTCTACATAATGCTGCAGTATATCTGTGCCCAAGTATGTCAGCCGTGCCTTGCCTTTTGACTATTTATCAAAAAAACAAATGGAACGCAGATTTTGACATCAGTTTAGTTACATAATACTAGGCTTCTGCAAAACCTCAAGTAATGCTGAAAGGTCAGGAAAAGTTATGATTGAATGAGGAAGCTTGTGCTCATAGGAATGTAAATAGGAGATCATCCATAAAAATACAAATAGTTCATGCATCTCTGGTTTGCAAAGTGCCTTCAAACCAGATCATGGGGAGCGCTTGCTGAATTATCTGTGCAGTGGAATTGGGAGGGTCTGTGAAGCTCTACAAAGATATGTAATCTGTGATGGAACAGAAAAAATTACCTAATGTTACCAATCAAATTATGATTTGAGGCCAGTCCAGCTTTCCAGGGAGGTATGATTACCACCCTACATGCGTGTATTGCTAAGTGATGTTTACTTCCATTGCATGCTGCACAGATTTTTATTTTCACGTTTGTCTTTGAATGTTGATGGCTCTGGGGTTAATTGAATGAAGGATATACAGGAGAATTGCTGGAGAATGAATCGCTGACAATCAGCTATATAACTAGTTTTGAAATGTATGCATGTATTCCTGCCAGAGTGCCGTAGCAAAGAAAGTGCACAGATTCTGTGCTGTTACAGCCTTTTCTACATCATGTCAGCAAATTTTGTAATATAGTAGAGGTGTGTATACGTGTGTTTCTGAATCGTACAGATAATGCATGTCATGAATAAATATTCTGACAACATAAAATTGCTTTCTTCTGAGCCTTAATTTGCAATTTTTGTCTGCAGAAGGCATCAGCGTTCATACCTTGTGTATAACTTTTTGTAGCGGTGGTGTTGTTCAGTACTTACTAATGCTCAGCCGGTTATATCATTCAAACAACTGGCAGGTGGCTTTTTCTACAGATGGATAAACAGTAGCACATGTTAAACTGCGAATATCTAGAAGATTTGTTTCAGCATGTATTTGTTGACCATCTAGCCATCTGTCTGATTTTCTTTAGAGGATGGTCCACAGTGGTTTGATAGTGAGTGAAAGTGGTATAGTATTGGTATTAAGGTACTTAATTGTCCCTGTAGCTTCCCTGTTCAGTCTTATCTACTGGAATCTAAATTAGATGGGCAGATGTAGAGTCTGGGAAATGTTCCAGATTATTCTTTAAATATCAAAGGGCTCAATACTGGCTGCACTACACACTGTCCTCCTTGACTGCACCAAGTGTTACTAAGGAGCAGCTTTCCCCTCAAGCTTCATGGTGTGTGCAGCCGTGCAGGCACACCTGGCAGTGCGGCATGAGCTCCTCTGTGTGGCCGCGCACGCCAGTAACAATTGTGAAAAAAACTCTGATACAGTGGAAGGAGGTGTGGAGGGAGGGGGTGAAGGAGAAAGGGGGGATTGTCAGTTCTAAAGAAGTTTTGTCTCCTCCATCACTAACAGCCCTTTCCCACAAGGGCTCTATCTTTCAGGCTAAGGACAAGTTACACATAAACTGGTATAGTGTTTGGAAACCAGTTCAGATCTGTACCACAACAGAAAATCAGTGCACACAAACTGCTTTCAAAATGGCCAAGCTAGTTTAGGATAAAGGTGGATGGATGTAGTATCAGACTTCACTGATTTAAGTTAAATCAGTTTATTGAACTTCTGTCCCAGATCCCCTCCAGATTCAAGTTAACTCAGTCCTCCAGAATCCCAGGATGTTTTGCATCTCCCCTGTAAACCCCCAGTCACAGGGTGGGTGGGCTGGCCTTGACCCAAGCTGTCTGCTCCAGCTTAGTGGAGACACATGCTGTAGCACCCCTTGGCTTCTGGCCTGGGCCACTGCAGGCATGTGGATACATATCTAGAATCAAAAGTGAATGTCTGTTCGCTTTGTTATTGGTTTAATCTATGGAGTTTAGACTAACCTGTGAAGATTGAATAGACTGAGCCTCAGTTTTTTTGACTGTCTATACTTTGCCTCAATGCCCATGTGGCTGAAATGAGGCCTGTGATTTCCCCAGGGAGACAGGACTCTTAGAGACCCTACTGCACAATTGATGTTCCCTGCCACTCCAAGTCATGAAAGCTAAACACATCTCTGGTTTAGATGGTATATAAAGTGCATCTGTACCCTATGTTTTGCCTGACTTCAGATTAACCCAATTAAGTACCTCTCTCTGTCATGAAGTCCCCATGTAAACTTTTCCCACCCACAGGTCACCAGAGTATGAGGTTATAGTCTAAAATTGACATTGTCTCATTCACCTATGGACATGGTGAGAAGCCAGACTCATCAGATAAAGCAGTGGATTCCCTGGAAGTCTGCAACTGGAAAAAAGTAGGGTTTACAAGGCTACATGAAAAGAGCAGCAGCAGTGATCCCTATCCCTAAGAAGGAGGGTCAAGGAATGGACTTGCACACTAATGGATATTCTCTATTTTGCGTGTATGAGGAAAGTGATACTCCTTATAAGTGAGGTGATCACGAATCCAGCTTGACTGGTTTGGAAAGTACAAGCCCCAAAAGACTCCACCTCATGTGAAATGGACAAGTAGTACAAGATCCTACCAGATCCATTGAGGCAGAATACTCCTCAAGCCATCAAGTGTTGCCAGATGTGATCATGATGGTGGTTAATTAGAAATCCTGCCAATCACTGAATCACAGTTTTCTTTAGTTTTATAGGTGATAGGGGCTGGAAGGGACCTTACAGATCATTGGGTCCAGCCCCCCTGCACTTCGGTAGGAAAGACTGCTGGGATCAGCTGACCCCAGCAAGATGGGTGTCAAGATGCTTTTGAAGATATACCTGGCTATACCTTGCACAGGAAGGATTTTGTTGCTAGAAAGGGTGGGGGAGGGGGGTAGCTCTCTATGTGAAGGAGCAGTACACTTCCCTGCAAGTGCAGTTTGGCACTCAAGACGGCAACACAAGACCCTTTGGGTCAAAATATAGGGGGAGCATGGTGAAGGGGATATTTTGGTAGGCATCTACTACAGACCTCTTAGCCAAGAGGAAGATCTTGACCACTCATTTATAGGGGAACTGGCAGAGGCTGCACACTCTCAGTGCATGGTTGTCATGGGTGACTTCATTTACCCTGACATCTCATGGGAGGACCACTCTGCCAAATCTGAATGGTCACACAGCTTCCTCACCTGCACTGATGAACTCTACTTGGCCCAGGAGGTTTATGGGCCAAGAAGAGGAGGGGTATTCCTGGATCTGGTACTGGCCAGTGGGGATGATCTGGTGACTAACCTGAGAATTGAAGGGAAGCTCGGAGACACTGATCATGATTTGATCACTTTTGCTATCCATCACAAAGCTGGCAAATCAGTCAGCAATGCAGACATTTTTGATTTTAGGAAAACCAACTTTCAGAAGCTTAGGAGGCTGGTTGCTGAGGCCTTGAGAAACCAGCATCTAACAGAGAGAAGAGTCCATGAAGAGGTGCTCCTTAAGGATGTGATCCTTAAAGCACAAGGGAAGTCCATCCCAGCCCAAGGGAAAGGCAGCAAAAGGGTTAGGTGACCCCCATGGCTAAATAGGGGACTCATGGACCTCCTGTATCTGAAAAGAGAAGCCTACAAGGACTGGAAGTCAGGTAACATCACCAAGGAGGATTATTCGGCACTGCCCCACACCTGTAGGGAGCAAACTAGGAAAGCGAAGGCCGAAACTGAACTCAAATTGGCTATGGGAATCAAAGACAACAAAATGTCCTTCTTCAGATACATGGGTAGTGAGAAGAAGAACAGGGAGAACACTGAACCCTTGCTAAACCAAATGGGGCAGCTGTCAACTGACACCCAGGAAAAAGCTAATGCCCTTAATGACTGTTTTGCACTGGTCTTCCACCAGCCCAAGGGGATCACCTTGCCCAACAAGATGCAGGATTGCCAGGACATGGGTCAACACACACCCAACATTAGCAAAGACCTTGTGAAGGGACACCTTGAGAGACTGGACACCCACAAATCAGCTGGTCTGGATGGAATGCACGCAAGAGTGCTAAAAGAACTAGCAGACATCATAGCACTGCCATTAGCAAGGATATTTGAGAGCTCGTGTCAAAAAAGCCTTTGACTTGGTCTCCCGTGAAGTCCTTATGATTAAACTGGGGAACTGTGGCCTAGACAACCTCACAGTCTGATGGCTTGGGAACTGGCTCAGTGGTCGAACCTAGAGAGTGGTTGTCAATGGAATCATGTCAACATGGTACATGGTGATCATTGGCATCCCCCAGGGCTCCGTACTGAGACCAATACTTTTTAACATATTTATAAATGATCAGGACACAGGCATTGGAAGGGGACTGACTAAATTTGCTGATGACACCAAACTATGGGGAAGTGTGCTCACACTAGAAGATAGGCTGGTGATTCAGGCCCATCTTGCTAGGCTTGCAAAGTGGGAGGGCCAAAACCTGGTAGCATTCAAAAGTTGAGAAATACAAGGTGCTCCACCTCGGGAGCTCCGACATCATTGCAGAGCCACTTGCAGAAATATTTGAATGCTCGTGGCGCACAGGCCAAGTCCCGGAGGACTGGAAAAGGGCCAATGTGGTCCCCATTTTCAAGAAGGGGAGGAAGGAGGACCGGGGCAATTATAGGCCAGTCAGTCTCACCTCCATCCTTGGCAAAGTCTTTGAAAAAATTATAAAGGCTCACATTTGCGAGAGCCCGGAAGGACAAATTATGCTGAGGGGAAACCAGCACGGGTTCGTGGCAGGCAGATCGTGCCTGACCAATCTAGTCTCTTTTTATTACCAGGTTACGAAACGCCTGGACACAGGAGGAGGGGTGGATGTCGTATACTTAGATTTCAGGAAGGCCTTCGATACGGTATCCCACCCCATACTGGTGAACAAATTAAGAGGCTGTGACTTGGATGACTACACAGTCCGGTGGGTGGCGAATTGGCTAGAGGGTCGCACCCAGAGAGTCGTGGTGGATGGGTCAGTTTCGACCTGGAAGGGTGTGGGCAGTGGGGTCCCGCAGGGCTCGGTCCTTGGACCGATACTCTTTAATGTCTTCATCAGTGACTTGGACAAGGGAGTGAAATGTACTCTGTCCAAGTTTGCAGAT
>NW_005842030.1:2248066-2276965 GCF_000455745.1 Alligator sinensis | reverse complement strand
TTTCCTGCCTATGCAGGGGGTTGGACTCGATGATCTATTGAGGTCCCTTCTGACCCTAACATCTATGAATCTATGAATCGGGCGGTGGGGCAGGGGGAATCCACATCACACCTGTAGGCTTGGCAGTGCTACACTTGCTGGCACCCTGACCTAAAGGGACTTGGGGCTCATGACTGACCATATGATGAACATGAGCCACCAATGTGATGCCGCTTCCAGCAAAGCAAACATAACCCTGGCTTGCATGTATTGATCGATCTCATGCAAGACCCAGGAAGTCATCCCTCCACTGTACTCAGCCTTGGTGAGGCCGCAGTTGGAGTACTGACTGCATCCAGTTCTGGGCTCTGCACTTTTGGAAGGATGTGGAGAAGCTTGAGCGAGTCCAGAGCAGACCCATGTGCATGATCAGAGGACACCAGAATAAGTCTTTGGAGGAAAGGCTGAGAGACACTGGACGCTTCAGCCTAGAAAAGCGAAGGCTCAGGGGGAGACTTGGTTGCGGCCTATAAATATATTAGGGGTGTGCACCAGGAACTAGGAGAACATCTGTTCACCAGGGCACCCCAAGGGAAGACAAGGTCTAATGGTCACAAACTCTGAGAAGATGGTTTTAGACTGGATAAAAAGTTTAAACTTCTTTATCATCCGAGTTTCCAAAGTCTGGAACAGACACCCCCCCTTCCTCCCCCAGAAGTGGTGCAAGCACCTACTCTGGATGCCTTTAAGACATGTTTGGATGCTTATCTTGCTGGGATCATTTGACCCCAGCAGGCTTCCTGCCTCTTGGGTGGGGGGCTGGACCCAATGATCTTGCGAGGTCTCTTCCAGTCCTAATGGCTATGAAGATCGCCATACTTTAACTGCAAGTCATACTTTTCCATCACCCTAGAATTTCAATGACCTCAATTTTCAAGAAGCTAGCTTTCTTTTATGGGCAAGTTTCCACCAGATATAACAGAGGAGTTTGTTTCTTTTATGATGGAGAATGTAATACTATCTAGTCAAATATAAACCCCCTTGAATCATTCTATCCAGCCCGTTAGCACTCCATCAGGCCACTGGATGTTTTGGGTGGGGGGGAGGCTATTGGAAAATGAACTGTTGCAGAATTCAAAGTCCTTGGACCCTAATGGATGTGACAATTAGTGGCAGGGGGGGAGTGAGGGCTGGGCAGATACAGCTGTCGCTCACCCTGGACCTATGCCACCACTACCAGGCCCCTGTTTATGGTCATAAACTACTGCTGCTCCCACAGGACCTGCCACAGCTGCTGCTGGCCCTATAGATCCAGTCCAGTAGGACCTCTCATGATTTGGATCCAGTCCGGAGTGTGGCCAGAGTGAGTTGGACACCCCTGATTTTAGAAGCCTGTGACTTACTGACAGCAGTTGTATTTCATATGGGTCAGCAAATAAATGTACAGAAATGAAGTCTAGTGCCTATTCAAGGATTCAGATTTATTGAAGCAAGTGATTTGATCCTGCACCAAATATCAAAATCTATAGTTTTCCCTGCTCAGTCATTTGGCCTTGGGCATCTTCATGACCCACTATGCCAGACAACACTTGTGACATACACAAGAATAAATATAATTGGTGTACACCCAGTTGAGAGTGCTGTACACTCAAGCATCCCTGGACATGTGCCCAAATATGTTCCCATTGGTACTATTTCTACTAATAAAATACCTACAGTGAGGAAACCCCTTTGTTCTTCCTTTACTATCCAGAATTTGGTGCCATTTATTACTAGGTGGTGGTGATGGTAAGAGAGAAGTGCATACGGATGGTCATCAGGTATGGGACCTGTGGTCACAACGGAAAATTTAGATTCATATCAAACCTTTAAAGCTCAGAGCACTCTGTAGTAGTTGAAAATCTTTTCCAGAGGACTGGAAAAAAGCTTTCTATATGGTATTTCATTCTATTCTCACAGATAAGCTGAGCGGCTCTGATGTAGATGATGATATGATCAGGTGGGTGGCAAATTGGCTTAGGGGGTTGCACCCAGAGAGTGGTAGTGGATGGGTTGGTATTGGCCTGGAAAGATGTGGGCAGTGGAGTCCCACAGGGCTCGGTCCTTGGTCCAGTGCTGTTCAATGTCTTCATCAGTGACTTGGATGAGGGCATGGAAAGCACTCAGTCCAAATTCAGAGATGATACCAAATTATGGGGTAAAGTTAACACAGTAGAAGGTAGGGAGCGAATCCAGGCAGATCTGGACAGGTTGGAAAAGTGGGAGGAACAGAATAGGATGCAGTTCAACAAGGCCAAATGCAAGGTGCTGCACCTAAGAGAAGGAATCACCAGTACTCCTACAGGCTGGGGGATGATCTTCTCAGCAGCACAGCAGCGGAAAGGGATCTCAGAATCACTGTTGACACCAAGATGAACACGAGTCATCAATGTGATGAAGTGATCAGGAAAGCTAACCACACTGTCATGCATTAGCAGGTGCATGACTAACAGGTCCAGAGAGGCGATACTTCCCTTCTATGTGGCACTGATCAGGCTGCAGCTGGAGTACTGCATCCAGTGGCCCACCCCATTCCATGGCCTATGCCTTTAATGCTTTTCCTCCCCACCTGTCACCCTCTCATTCCTGATGTAACACCACCCCCAGAATATGCATGTGAATATGGAGGGAAACTGAAGTATGAAATGCAAACAATCCTTCCCTGGTTCCAGTTTAATAGCCTTTAGCTTTTTTTTCTGCCAGTGCAATGGAGGAAGCATCCATCACCACTTGAAATGTGGGGTCTGTCCACACTGCAGTGGCAACACAACTTAGATTCATAGATGTAGGGTTGGAAGGGACCTTATAGATCTTCTAGTCCGACCCCCTGCCCTGGGCAGGAGAGAAAACTGGACTCAAATGACCCCAGCTAGGTAAACATCAAGCCTCCTCTTAAAGACTTCCAAGGTAGGAGCCAGCACCATTTCCCTTGGAAGTTGGTTCCAGATCCCAGCCGCCCTGACTGTGAAGCAGTGCCTTCTAATGTCTAGTCTAAACCTACTCTCTAACAATTTATGGTCGTTATTCCTTGTTACTCCGGGAGGCGCTCGGGGGAACAAGGTCTCTCCCAATCCCCACTGGTCCCCCCTAGAAAGTTTATAGATGGCCCACAGGTCCCCCCTCAGCCTTCTCTTGTGAAGGCTGAACAGGTTAAGGTCCCATAGCCTCTCCTCGTAGGGCCTGCCCTGCTGTCCCCGAGTCATGTGAGTGGCCCTCCTCTGGACCCTCTCCATGCTGTCCACATCCCTCCTGAAGTGCGACGCCCAGAACTGGACGCAGTACTCCATCTGCAGCCTGACCAAAGTTGCATAGAGGGGGAGGATCACCTCCTTGGCCCTGCTTGTGATGCATCTGTGGATTCAGGACAAGGTATGGTTAGCCCTACTGACCATGTCCTCGCATTGTCAGCCCAGGTTCATCTTGGAGTCAATAATGACTCCAAGATCTCTTTCTGCCACCGTGCTTTCGAGAAGGGAGTTCCCCAGCCTATAGGTATGCTTCTGGTTCCTACTGCCTAAGTGCAGCACCTTGCACTTGTCAGTATTGAACCCCATCCTATTCTCATTTGCCCACCCCTGTAACCTGTCCAGGTCCTGCTGTTCTTTTTTTTGAAATTTAAAAAAGGAATGAAAAATAATTAAAAAAAACAACAAATTCAGACAAGTGTGGCAGCAGATATTCTTTTTTGGTTTTTCTCTGCAAAGTGTGGTGCTCATGCTGTTCTTTTCTTTTAATGGTAGTGCATTTTCTGTTTAAAAATAGTTGTATCACTTTGGGTTTTTTTTTTTTTTCCTTTTTTCTAATAGTTTTAATTGTGATTAGTACATAAGTCAACTAACTCCAAGACAAGATGTTTCTAAGAAACATCCTTTCATCAATCCTCTTTCAGGCATGTGGTTCTACACATGTGTTGGGAAGGTACCTAGTATATTTTGGATATTGTTGCAGTTATGATAACATTTCCTAACAATATCATAACAGTTATGATAACATTTTTTTCCTTTACTGTGTTATGGCACCCCTTCATTTTTAAAAGTTGCCATTTTGTGAGACATTTTTGTTATGGCCAGGTACAGAAGAGGCATGTATACTGGCTACTTCAGATGATACCTTTCTTGCAGTATACTCAAAACAGTACAACTCCCTCCTGTGGGCATATTTATATGAGTATAAATATTATTTCCATGTGTGCAAGAAGTAAATACTAGTATATTGTACTAGTATAACCATATCCTCATTAAGAATTGTATTGGTATAATTATTCGAAGTTTTTAAAAAGTATATCCTTAGCCAATCTATTTATGCAAGCATAAAAAAAATGTGTAGACTAGGCCTGAGTGACTTATCTGTTGGCAAATTTTAAGGGCACACTGAAAATGATAGACAATCTTGCAAAGAATAAGCAGCGGTAGGCCTAAACTATAACTAATGGAAAAACTCCCAAGACAAGAGGAATAGAAAAGACATAGAAGAAACATTCTAGATGTACTTTGCTTGTCATGAACAATAACATGAGACTAAGGGCCTTGTTGCACATTGATTTTAGGCAGCTCTTGGAACTCTTAACCCCTGGATTTTCCATGTACTAACACCTGAAACTAGTTTTAAGCACACTTTAGGCAGCTTAAAGTTACACCACTCCAGGACAGATTTATCTCTGATCCATGTTACACAGCTCATGTTCCTATAATGTGTGGCTATTCCGTAAAGATGAGCTACCCAAGTGGCAGTCCTCCAGCATCCCAAGATACAGGGTCTCCTCTCTCACCCTCCTGTTCTTTAGGGGCAAACTTTCCACTTCCTGAACTCTACTGTCCAGGGGACGGCTCTGACACCAAGCCTCTCCACAGCACCCGCCCCTGCACCTCCAGGACTGTAACCTTCCCATCCCATTAAGATAGCGTGCAGAGCATGTACCAGGTAGTAAGGACATGGAGGTCCAGGAGTGAGATCTGGGAGGGTGGGTGGAACAAGGTAGGGGGCTGGATTGGGTCCCAACAAACTATGGCTTTCTTCTCAGGTTAGGGGAAGTAGCTCCCCAAAGAGTGCCACCCCAGGAAGCACAACCAGCACCCCCTGCACCCCAATCCAAAATCCCAATTTATTAAAACGTAAGACCTTCTTTAATTTACTTTTTCTTGATTTGTTTTTAAATCCTTTTTTTTTTTTCTTTACTTTTCATTTTTTCCTTCAGTGGCTTATTTCCTTCATTTCCTCACCCTTTCCCCACCCTCATTTCCTACCCACCCCATTCGCATTAACTCTCTGCCTCCCATTTTCATGTTTCTGCACCTTCCAACCTACCTATCACCCCCCACATCTAGAACAGGGATAAAAGCATGTCCAGGCTCACCAGCCTTGAAACAGCAACTCACAGCTGTAGTTCTTAGTCAGGCCCCTGCTTGCCAATCCTCTAGTGACAAGTCACAGCTGTGCAGGTGGGAGACAAATCAGAGAAGATTTTTAGCCTTAAGGTGTGACTGCTCCAAACTCAAGCTGCCAAGGTTCTTTAGGTAAATATGATATCTTTTAGCAGACCAACTAAATAGTTGGAAAAATTGTTCTTTGCAAGCTTTCAGGTACAAACACCAAACTGAAGGTAGCACTAGCACTGATCAACATTTGAACAGCTCAAAAAGCCCTAATGCTGTTTCTCATTTGTTTCACTATCTGGATCTTGTACATTACCACGGTACTGGAGGGAAATGTTATTTCAATCAAAATGGTTTTAAAAACAAGGAAAAGCTTTCTCACGAGGAGGGTAGTAAAGCACTGGAACAGGTTACCTAGAGAGGTTGTGGACTCTCCATCAGTGGAGGTTTTTAAGACCTGCGTAGTACAGAGCCTTGGCTGGGATGATCCAGTTGGGAGTGGTCCTGCTTTGAGCAGGAAGTTGAATCAGATGACCTCCTGAGGTCCCTGCCAACCCTAATTTTCTATGAATGTAATGTTGGTCTTGTAAAATGCAATTTCATTCGGGGGAATAAATCGACCTGTCTGTCTATCAACAACCCTCACTGATCAGTTATAAAAATATTGCTTTAAAATATTTGTCCTTCCATTTATTCTAAGATAGTGATCTGTCCTTGAATTTTCTGTTTTCTTTTGTTCCTGTATGCCAGTTAATAAAAATGTATTCAGCAAGTCTGTTTTCTGTACAACATTTATGAACCTCTTGGTTAAATATTTAATGCTTCTAAGTATATAGCATAATACGCAATAAGTAGGAACTTGACTAAAACCAGGTCCAACCGCTGTAATGGGTTCAAATCCCAGATGGCCGAAGTTTTCTCTGTACTTATATAGTAAATGAGAGAGAAGTCCCAGGATGCTGTGTTTCTGCACACAGATCTAGCTTTCTGCATGCACTGACAAGATTAATTACAGACCTCTGAACCTGATGTGTTTTCTTAATATCCAACATCACTTTCATTTTCCTCACTCAAGCTGAAAGATGAGGCTTGCTTTTGCATAATTCAGCAAAGTTCTTTTCCAAGGGTGGAACTTTTTTTAATAGTTGTAAATGCTTATGAATTACCAGAGTGAGTCCTAAGAAACACAGCCGTCCATTTGGAGTTATTTCTAGTGATTGGGCAAAGAATGAAAAATAGTTTTGCAAAGCATCAGAACATTTAAGAAGAAAGAATGCTGCTTAAAGCATCTTACCCAAAGCATTGGGTTATGTACTTACAGGCTGCCACCTAGTCACCATGGGAGCACTGAATCAAATCCAGAATTATTTGCTCAAACTTTAGCTTTCATGAATCTTTTTCCTCTTAATCCTACAGCTTTATAAACGATCAGAAATATTTAAGGTGTGTGTGTGTGAGATTTGTATAACTTACTTTTTTGTTTGTAATGATCATATGCTCATGATAAATTACAGAACTATGTTACATTGTTGTGACTGGACTTAGGCAGTTAGGCCCAGAGGCATAACGAACAGTGTTTTCACCCTGGGCAAGCCCTGTAGGAAAGCCAGGATCCAGAGCCAAGAATCAGGGCAGCGTCCCAACCAACTTCTGGATCTGATGGCCATACCAGAGTCCAGATGCCAAAATTGTGGTCAGTAACTGGTTGTGTCCAGGGAACCAGAATGGCAGTCTTTGATAAGGTACGGTCTGTGACAAAGCTAAAATAATCAACTGCAAGTCAAGCCAGAGCTGGGAAGGTGGGATCATAAACTGGGGTCAGGATGAGGGGCCTTTCAGGGCAGTCCACAAGCACACCAGTGTTGTGCAGACCATGTCTCTATGACTGCTTGCTGCTTTTAGAACTGTTTTTGGGATGGAGATGGTTGCCTGCAAACACAGCCACCATTAGCTGGCTGACTGCAAACTGGCTCAACACCTGCTCAAGCATGAGTCATCCCATGCAAATACCAAGTCACCATTTGTAAAACAAAGTAACAGCATGAGAAAATCTATAGGAAATGTATACAGATTTTCACTGATGGGGATCCTAGGAATGGCTGAATAGGTGTTTTGATTTTCAAGGTAACTAAAAAGATTTAGAAAAGTATGAACTGGAAACATCAACAAAGGTGAACCCCTGGATTTCTCTGAGCATCTCTACAAAATTCTTCCCTCCTCCACTTCACAAAAGTATATTTTTTCCCCAGTCATAAGTATAGTGGTTTGAATCGTAATTCAGGCTGTGTTTAGTTTTAGATCAAAGGAATGTTTAAGAACTGATATGAATCCTCGTCAGGATTTTTTTTGCTGAATATTGTTTTTTGGCAGAAACTGTCAGCTTGTCAAACCAGAACCTTTTTTGCAGGAAAATGTACCTGTTCTTACGGAACATGTCTTTTGAAAGAGATCTTGGATACAGGATGGAATTTCAAGTCAAAAACAGATGTGAAGATAAGAGGTGTACATGGTGAGGAGGGGGAAGAGAGAGAGAGACTCCGCCCACCATAGTAATAGCCTCATTTTCAGGGCATTTAGTTGAGTTGTGGGAGACTTAAAGGTTAATTCTATAATGAGTCTGTATCCCAGGTGAATACCCTAATCACTGCAGTAGAGGCACTCATTCCATAAGCTACTACCAAATATATATGTTTATGCTAATGGAATGGGACTTCTTAGTAACCCAGTTCCCACACAGTGCTATTTGGTATCTTTTGATCCTAACTGCTATAAACAGTGACTTACCTGTATATACTGTTGGGAGAGAAGCTGAACTTTGCCGTGGGATGGTATTTTCACATTAAAATTGAAAATGTATGCATCAGAAATATGTTTTAGGTAATTAGAAGTTTTTCAAATACATTCTGATGCACAGAAAGGCTAGTAGGTATGGCAGAAGACCAGCTTCCCTTTTCAGGGAATTCTTCAGTACATTGGCGATGCATAGGGGGTGCATGTGGCTGCATGTGCACTCCCTGAGATTGGCCACTGCCAGCAGTGCCTGCAGATGGTCGCTGCTCGCCTCCCTACTTCATTGCCGACAGCATCTGTCACTGCTGGTCACCAGCGGCATCTGTAGGTGGTCGCTGATTGCCGGTTGGCACTGGCCACCCCTCCTCACTGCTGACACTGCTGCAGCCGCCTGCGGGAGCTTCTCACTCTCTGCTGCTGCTGCTGCCTGCAGGTGGTTACTGTGCCCCCCTAGCCTCAGGAGGCACATGACATTCATGCTTCAGTGAGGTCAAACACAAAAAGGAGGCTTACAAGAAGTGGAAACTTGTGCAAATGACTAGGAAAGAGTATAAGAGTATAGCTCAGGCATTCCAGGATTAAATCAGAAAGGCCAAAGTGCAGCTAGCAAGGGATACGAATGGTAACAAGAAGGGTTTCTATCAGTATGTCAACAACAAGAGGAGGATCTGGGAAACTGTGGGTCCCTTACTGAACCTAGTAGCAGACGATGTGGAAAAGGCTTAAGTGCTCAATGCCCCATTTACCTCAGTTTCACAGGCAAGGTCAGCTCCCAGACTATTGTACCTGGCAGCACAGTTTGGGAAAGAGGTGAATAGCTAACAGTGGCAAAAGAACAGGTTAGGATCTATTTAGAAAACCTGGATGTGGACAAGTCCATGGGGCCAGATGCAATGCACCCTCAGGTGCTAGGGGAGTTGGCCAACATGATTGCAGAGTCATTGGCCATTATCTTTGAAAACTTGTGGTTGTTGGGAGAAGTCCTGGATGACTGGAAAAGGGAAAATATAGTACCCATCTTTAACAAAGGGAAGAAGGAGGATCCAGGGAATTACAGACTGATCAGTCTCACCTTAGTCCCTGGGAAAACCATGGACCAGATAGGAACAGTTAGCATGGATTCACCAAGGGCAAGTCATGCCTGACCAACCTAATTTCATAGATTTCATAGATTTCATGGACATTAGGGCTGGAAGGGACTGCGGAAGATTATCAAGTCCAGTCCCCCGCCCAAAGGGCAGGAAGTCAGCTGGAGTCATAGGATCCCAGCAAAATAAGCACCCAATTTTCTCTTGAAGGTGTTCAATGTAGGTGCTTGAACCACCTCCGATGGCAGGCTATTCCAGACTTTGGGGGCTTGGACAGTAAAGAAATTCTTCCTTATGTCCACCCTGAAACGGTCTTGTAGTAGTTTATGACCATTCGACCTCTTTTTCAGGCTAAAGAGCCCCAGGGCTCTCAGCCTGTCATCGTAGGGTCTGCTTCCCTGACCTCTGATCATGCGCGTGGCTCTTCTCTGGACTCTCTCAAGCTTCTCCACATCCTTTTTGAATTGTGGAGCCCAAAACTGGACACAGTACTCCAGCTGCGGCCTCACTAAGGCCGAGTACAGGGGGAGAATGACGTCCCGGGATTTGCTTGAGAAGCATCTATGGATGCAAGCCAGCGTTTTGGTCGCTTTACTAGCCGCCGCATCGCATTGCAGGCTCATGTTCATCTTGTGGTCAATGATGACCCCCAAGTCTCTTTCTTCCATAGTGCTAGCCAACATAGCACTGCCGAGCCTATAAGGATGCTGCGGGTTTTTTTCCCCAAGGTGGAGCACCTTGCATTTATTGGCGTTGAACACCATCAGATTCTCGTCCGCCCACTTGCTGAGCCTGTCCAGGTCAGCCTGGATAACCTGCCTGTCTTCTGGTGTGGATGCTTTGCCCCAAAGGTTGGTGTCATCGGCGAACTTGGCCAGTTCTGATCGCTTCTGACTCCAGTGTCCACATCATTAATGAAGATGTTGAACAGTATGGGTCCAAGGACAGAGCCTTGGGGGACCCCACTGGTCACAGGACACCACGATGAGTGACTTCCATCGATTACTACCCTCTGGGTCCGACCCCGGAGCCAATTTTCCAGCCAGTGGATCGTGGAGGACCCAAGGCGACAATTGGCCCGTTTCTCCAAGAGGCGATCATGGGACACCAGATCGAAGGCTTTTTTGAAGTCAAGATATATGACATCAATCTCTTCTCCCTTGTCCAGGTGATAGGTCACCTGGTCGTAGAAGGAAATGAGATTGGTCAAGCAAGACCTACCCGCAACAAACCCGTGCTGGCTATCCCTTAAGATGTTGACGTCGGCCAGTCCATTAAGGATGGCCTCTTTAATAAACTTTTCCAAGACGTTTCCCAGGATAGATGTCAGGTTGATGGGCCTGTAGTTTGCTGGATCCACTTTCCTCCCTTTCTTGAAGATAGGCACCACATTGGCCTTCTTCCAGTCTTCAGGCAATTTACCAGAGAGACACAAGTTCTCAAAGATCCGTGCCAGGGGCTGCGCTATGATGCTTACCAGCTCCTTGAGTACTCCCGGGGTGTAGATTGTCAGGGCCAGCTGACCTGAAGGTATCCAGCCTCTCAAGGTGTTCCTTCATGAGGTCAGCATTGATGGAGGGCAGGGGATCTCCCTCACTCGGACCTCCTTGTCCCGTAGTGGCCATGGGCATCCCATGGGACTGATGAAAGACTGACGCAAAGTACCTATTTAATAGGTATTGATATATTTACACTATTAAAGCAAGTTGGAAGCCTACCAGCATCTCTATCATCATAATAAAATGGTTGCCCCTGCTTTTCCTCCGGCTCCCCACATATCTGAAAAAGGACTTTTTATTGTCCTTGATGCTCAAAGCTAGTTGGAGTTCAGTTGCAGCCTTGGCTTTCCTGGTCTGCTCCCTACAGGACCGGACCAGTGCAGAGTAATCCTCCTTGGAGGTGACTCCCATCCTCCATCCTTTGTAGGCCTTTCTTTTTAGCCTCAGGAGGTCTGCTAGGTCCCTGGAGAGCCAGGGGGGCTGCTGTGCCCTCTTGCTGCCTTTCCTCCGAGATGGAATAGAATTAGCTTGTGCATTGACGATCGCTTCCTTGAGGAGCAACCACTCCTCTTGAACTCCCCTCTCCCTGTGGTCATGGTCCCTTAGGGCCTCACTGACAAGCCTCCTGAGCTTGTAAAAGTCGGCTTTCCTGAAGTCAAGGACTTCAGTGTTGCTTACTGACTTGCCAGCTTTACAGCAGATGGTGAAGGTGATCAGCTCATGGTCACTGTCACCCAGCTTCCCATCAATCACTAGGTCACCAATTAGGTCATCCCCAGTAGCCAGTACCAGGTCAAGCAGTGCTTTACCTCTCATTGGCCTGTAGACTTCTTGAGCCAGGTAGAGATCATCCATGCATGATAGGAAGCTTTGCGACCACTCAGATTTTGCTGAGTGATCCTCCCACGAGATGTCCGGGTAATTGAAGTCATGCATGACAACCATGGTCCTGGAGCATGCGGCCTCAGCCAGTTCCTGAATGAACTCCTGGTCAAGCTCTTGACTTTGGGTGGGAGGTCTGTAGTAGACTCGCACCGTTGTGTCCCCTGTGCCATGTTCCCCATGGATTTTAACCCAGAGGGTCTCCAGTCATCCACCCTGGTCACCAATATCAGCTTGCAGGGATGTGTACTTTCCTTAACATAGAGAGCTACACCCCCGCACCTTTTATCTACTCGATCTCTCCTGTACAGGGTATAGCCATCTATACCCGTAGTCCAGTCATGGGTGGAGTCCCACCAGGTCTCCATTATCCCTATGATGTTGTAATTAATTGTGTTAAGCAGGCAGACGAGTTCCTCCTGCTTATTCCCCAAGCTCCTGGCAGCCTGATGGCTTTGCAAGGGTTGCTCAGCAGGCCATCAGTGGCATTAGTCCCCCCGTCCCCTAGCGGGCTTAGTTTAAGGCCCGGTGGAGCAGGTCAGGCAGTCTGGCTGAGAAGAGCCTCCTCCCCAGTGGAGAGAGGTGGAGGCCATCTCTTCCCAGCAGCTTGCTGCCTCTCTCACCAAAGAGCGGACTATGGTCATGGAAGCCAAAGCCTTCCCGATGACACCAGCACCGCAGTCTTTGGTTAACTACCTGGATCCTCTTCTCCCTCCTCAGCCCATAGCCCGAGACTGGGAGGATCGAAGAGAACACCACCTGCGCCCCCAGACCCTTTAGCCCTACTCCCAAATCCCTCTAGCGGCTCATGACCCAACTGGGAGCACTCTGAGCCATGTCATTGGTGCCCACATGAAAAAGGAATGCGGGGAGAGTGGTGGATGTAGTGTACCTTGACTTTAGCAAGGTTTTTGATACGGTCTCACCCAGCATTCTCACAAGCATGCTAAGAAAGTACAGGTTGCATGAAAGGACTGTAGGGTGGATAGAGAACTGTCTGGATTGTTGGGATCAGAGTGTAGTAATCAGTGGTTTGATGTCTGGTTGGCACCCAGTATCAAGTGGAGATCCCCAGGGGCTGGTCTTGGGGCAGGCTTTGTTCAATATCTTCATCAACCATCTGGAAGTTGGGATGGATTTCACCCTCAGCAAGTTTGTAGGTAACACCAAGCTATGGGGAGTAGTAGATACAGTGGAGGGTAAGGTTAGGATTCAGAGGGAACTTGAGAAATAGGAGGATTGGACCAAAAGCAATCTCACGAGGTTCAGTAAGGACAAGTACAAAGTCCTGCACTTAGAGCAGAACAATTCCATGCACTGGGACAAGCTGGGGACCAACTGGCTAAGCAGCAGCTCTGCAGAAAAGGACCTGGGGGTTATAGTGGACAATAAACTGAATATGAGTCGACAGTGTGCCCTTGTTGTGAAGAAGGCTAAAGGCAGCCTGGGGTGTATTAGTAGAAGCATTGTCAGCAGATCAAGAGAAGTGATTCTTCCCTTCTATTGGGGATGGGCAAGGCCACATCTGGAGTACTGTGTCCCGTTTTGGGCCCCCCACTACAGAAATGATGTGGACAATTTGGAGAAGGTCCAGCAGAGGGAAATGAAAATGGTTAGGGGGCTGGGGCAGATGATTTATGAGAAGAGGCTGAGGGAACTGGGCTTATTTAGTCTAGAGGAGAGATGACTGAAAATGGATTTAAAAGCAGCCTTCAACTATCTTAAGTGGGGTTTCAAAAGGGGATGGAGCTGGGCTGTTCTCAGTGGTGACAGATGACAGAACAAGAAACAATGGTCTCATGTTGAAGCAAGGGAAGTTTAGGTTAGATATTAGGAAAAACCTTCTCACTAGGAGGGTAGAAAAACACAGGTTCCCCATAGACGTTGTGTAATCTCCATCCTTGGAGGTTTTTAAGACCAGGCTAGGCAAAGCCTTGAGTGAGGTGATATAGTAGGGGATGGTCCTGCTTTGAGCAAGGGGTTGGACTAGATGTGACCTCCTGAGGTCCCTTCCAAACTTAATTTTCTATGATTCTATGATTTTATGATTAATTAGACTTTTTTCTCTCCCTTTAGCTCTTGTAAAATTAAATCATGTTAACTAAGGTCTGGGTTTGACATTTAGCTTTGAATGTATTTTACCTTGACTAAAATATGAGTTCTCTGACCCTTCCCTATGCATTAGGCAATACCTAGGTATTAGTGCAAGAGGTATTTGCTAACTATCTTTTTAGAGTACCTAGATACGAGTGGAGAAATGGAAAGTTACAAAAATATGCCTGGCTCTCCTTTGCTGCTCTTAACTGAAAATGACAGAATCCTTTTTTGATATGATTCATAATTTGTCATTACAGGACATTACAGTCTTCCAGACAGCATACATCTATTGATGACTGAAATGGAAGTGTGATTGATGCAGCACTGGCATTTGTGATATAGGTAGGTTCTTATTTTCTTTTAAAATCTTTCGTGTTGAAATTCATTTAAACAACATAGAAATACATAGAGTGGGACCACAAAACAATTTTAAGATCCAAGGAGCTGGACACAGCAAGTCCACTGAGGGAGGTCCTCTTTTGAATTATTTGTTATATGGGGGGAAATAATACCTCCCCTAAATATGCATTTGCTTTCTTTTATTATTTTTGTTTTGGGTTGGTTTTTTTTTTTTTTTCCTGGGGGTATTTTTTTAAACTAAAACAAAAAGGTTGTTTGGTTTGTTTGTTTTTTTACCACGAATCATTAGTAACTTTTACTTTGTCTTTCTTTCTTTCTTTCTTTCATTCTTTCTGTCTTTCTTTCTTTCTTTCTTTCTAAGCACATTTTACACCATCAAATCCTTACCATCATAGGTTGGTTCTTCTTTTTGTAGTTATTGTTGATATGAGCTTCAAGTATGCAGCATCAATCTTTCCTGTGCTCTTGAGGATTTTGTACAGAGCTGCTGCACGCTGTTACAAAAGATTTGCAGAAACATACCAACGAAGCTGTAATCATGTCTTGTCTCAAAGCTTCCAATGAGCTTTGCACTGAGGAGTAGAATCAATCTTGAAACTTTGGAGTATTATTTTTATATGTCTGAGATGCAGTGGGGGTTAGGGAGAATAAATAAGCATTCCCACTCTTCCTGCTAAAAGTATTTTCTTCATCTCAATAAATGTAATACAGGGGATACATGCAAAAAAGTGATGCTTGGTTTAGTTTTCCAGGGGCAACCCGCCCCCCCAAATTTAGAACTGGAGGGAAACAATTATTTTAGCAGAGTAGGTAGCAACTGTTCATCTCTGAAGGGTTTTTCAGCTTTAGTGTACTGTAGTAGAGCTGGTCAAAAGAAAGAAGAACATTTTGTAAAACTTTTTACTATGATACGTTTTTTGTTTTGTTTTGTTTTGTTTTTTTTCCTTTGAATACATTCCCAGGCTCAAGCTTTGCAACAGGGGGCACGGTTACACAAGTGCTTTAATGTGCAGTAGCCTCCACTACTGTGCATTGAAGTGTCATGTCAAAAACAGTGCTAAGAGGCTAATGTGCAGTAGAATTAGCCTACTGCTCATTAAGTATCACTAAAAAGGCATTTGCTTTTGCTACTGTGCATTACGGGTAGCCTAATGTGCCTTTATATAGTGCATTGTATTACAGGTACTAAACTTAAATGCGCAGTAGCAAAAGTGCACTAATGAACGTGTAGACTCGGCCAGGAAGCAGTACTTTCCCTGTCCGCTCAGCCTTAGGACAGTAGAACTAGGCCCTACCAGGATATCTGGTTTCATTTTATGCTGTTTCAAGCAATCTGTCATATAATCCCTTTCAAAAACTGACTGAGCTCTAGCCTAAAATCAGTTAGGATTTTGCCTCCATTAACCTCTCCTGGAAGGCAGCTCCACAACATTGTTCTTTGGATGGGTAGAAAACATCTAATTTCTAGCCCCAGTTCACTCACAGTCAGTTTATACCGTTTGTTCTTGTGCCAACATTGTCCATTAGCTTAAATAGTTCCTTTCCCCACCCCATATTGTTTTTATGAGCAGCATTTGTACCCCTTCTCAGCCTTTGTTTGTGTAGGCTAAACAAGCCAAGCTCTTTTAGTCTCTTCTGATAAAATAAGCAGCTCTCCATTCCCTGGAGCATTTCCCCTCCAGGGTGTACCTTCATGTACTAATCCATATTAAAACTGCAGCTGTCTGGGATTTTAGGAGGGTAAGGTAACATATGTTAAAGGGTACTCCTTTTGTCTTAATCTAGATCCGGCCTAGCTCACTCATAATATGGGAATATCAGCTTGTAATTAGTCACTAATGTGGAATCATCTTAAAAAAATATGTGGCAGGGAAATAAAAAAGAAATGGAACAGTAAAAAGCGTTGTTTAGCTGTACAATTCTACTTTTAAAGTCAGAAGGAATAAGAGCAAACACAGCTAAAGCCTTGTGTCTTTGTTTAGAAATGTACTTTTGCCAGGGGAAATCGTCTGAGTGTGTGCAGCATTTGTAACCTCAGCTATAGATCCTATTTTCTTTTACATTGCCCGCCAGAACACCTAACACATCATGCTGGTCTAGGATGCAGGTTGTGTTGTTAGTGCATCAGAATTGCCAGCAGTGCATTTTAGTTCACATTGTATAGGACTGTGCTTTCAGCCTGTGCCTGGGGTAAGCAGAAGTGTTGTCAACCTGCATGCTGTTATTGTGTGTCACATCTTTGCTTCTCAGGAATTTGCTGTTTTCCCTTATTTGTAAAAGAGAAAGAAAAAAACCCTAATCCATATAGAGTCCTTGGGAGATCAGCATGTGTCTTGAATAAACAAAAATATGTATTGCATATGCTGAATTATGTCTTTGGATCTCTTTGAGTTGTTTTGCTCTGTTTTTTTTTTTTGCTCTGGTAGAAGCCCATAAGGTTTTCCAACATAAATTTATCATGCAAATTAACCTAAGTAAATACGATGCGAGGCACGTGGCCACCCTCGGGTGTACAATGTGGGAAATGACAGAAGTGGGTAACAGCTAGTTTACAATAGTAACATTTCAGTGTCCGTTTAGGACTGAGTCAATCAGTTTTTATATGTGAAGCAAGGCTCATTAACTTCTTAGTAGCTAGGAACTGCACCCCCTGCCGGCATCACTAGTGCAAGCTATGGGGAGCTCCCTGCCAACCCTGTGTGTGGGCATCTCTCCCTTTCCGTCTCTAGGCTTTCTCTTCCTACCTTCTTTTCCATTTTTTCACTCTTACACAAGAACCTCACATTCATGGCTATTTATTTTCTGGTGTAGTAAGGCTGTTCTTCTGAGTAAGGGCTGTAAGCATCTTCCACTCCTCACATCAAGATGATAAGCACCATGATCCAAAGGGACTTCTATAATAAGCATTGTCAGGTTCTGGTTTGTGCTCATTTTGATCTCTTACCTCCTTCGCATTTGTAAAGAACTCTAAATAGAACGTTGTTTTTCTTCTAAACTCAACGCTTATAGAGAAGCCATACCCTACTCAGGGTAGTCCAGGCTGTCATTTGCAAGCTGATAAATCTGATCATTTCTGGTATTGTCCTTGGGAGAGAGTGTTTGTGCTTTTGCCATGTTTCCCGTGTGTGGCCTGGTTCACTGCACTTTTGATAGAGTTTATCCTTGCCCTTGAATCTGTACCTGGGTGTGGTGATATGTTGATCTCCACAACAATCTGGTTGAAAAAAGGAGCGGGCGGGTTCTTTTGAAAAACAGTTTTGATAGCATTAGAAAAATGCCAATCAACTCTGTTTTCCAGTGCATGAATAATGAGTAAAAAATAACGATATCATATTTATCATATACAGCACCTGCTTTCATAAAACGGACTGTAAATGCTTTTACTGACCTTAAAAATAAAGCATGGAGATGCCTCTAATGATGCTCAGTCAGTTATTTGAGCTTTTACTGGTTTGTACTAAAGGTAAAGGTAAAGTTTTCAATTGCGCTAAAATTACTGTTTTGAATTCAAAGAGGCCTTTAGGGTCTTAATTTACTCTGGCTCTATGTCAAATCTTGGCATCTACTTTTTATTTGATGATCTTAACCTACAATTAAGTTTTGGGTCCAAACCAACCTGCCTATTCTCTCCAACCTTGTCAGGGGCTAGGAATTGAGTAGCTTTGTTGGGAACGTCTCATCTAAACTGGCAACATTGATGAGCAGATTGTGGTAAAGAAAATGTTTATTCCTAAAATTAGCTGATGTCCCTGTCAAAGCAATGGCAGGTGGAAATCTGTTAATTTTCTTAATGCCTGGGACATGACATTTTGACAGTCATAGAAGCCAGTCATTTCTTAAACAACCATTGCTCAGTTCATTTGCTTATTTAACAGCTTTTCAAGCTTTAAAAATATTTTTTAGCCATATCTAGAAACTGAAAGAAGCAAGGAACATGCTTCTTGCCATCTGCCGAGTGATATGGGCTGTATCATCATGCCTGCAATTGAATTGTGACTTGAGAGTCCTGCCAGAGTCCCTGCTGCCCTGCTTCTCCATGCTGAATCTTCTGAACTAGGCAGCTCGTGGGTAGAGTCAAGGGCTTAGGTGTGTGGCCTCTACCCCTGGCTGCATTAGAAATCCTTTTGTTAAAATGGGCCCAGCTTACTAAGTGAGCCAGATTAACTCTGTATAGCAGCTCTGACTTCATCTTTGTTTGTAGTTCCACCAACCTTTGTCGCAGCTGCAGATTTTAGTGACAAAAATGCTATATTTAATGTCCGAGCACCAGTTAGAATACTGTATAGCATTGGGCCTAATACAAATCACTTCAGAAGCCCACAAAAAACACCATCATTCAGGGACAGTTCTTCACCAACGACTGTTTGTTGAGTTCCACCTCAAAAGGAGGGGTTGTGGACTGTTATAAAATTAGAAAAAAATGATGAATTCCCTTTAGCAAATGTAAACAAAAACAATTAATTCTATTAAAATTGAACTGTTCCTCCCAAGATATTGGACTTAGGATGTTTTATCATAGTCTCCTCCTTATGTTGGTTCGAAAGAAGACGGAGCTAGACTGTTCTCAGAGGTGGCAGATGACAGAACAACGAGCAACAGTCTCAAGTTGACGTAAGGAAAGATTAGGCTGGATATTAGGAACATCTTTTTCACTAGGAGGGTAGTAAAACACTGGAACAGGTTACCCACAGAGGTGGTGGACTCTTCATCCTTGGCGATTTTTAAGACCCAGCTAGACAAAGTCTTGGCTGGGATGATCTAGTTGGGGATGGTCCTGCTTTGAGCAGGGGGTTGGACTAGATAATCTCCTGAAGTCCCTTCCAAACCTAATTTACTATGATACTATGTTTTCTGCTGAGCTATGCTTGAATCCTTCAATAAAGAGTTGAAATGTTCTATGAAAGGAGGCATACTCATGAAGAACATGTTTAGGAATAAACACATTTTCCTTTGAAAATATTGTTTTTGACTGAGTTGTTTTTTTTTTTTTTACCAGCTGTAGTGCCAACTTTACCCCACCTTGTTGGTAAATCACTCACCTTCCTTGCAGATGCCCTGTCAATAGCACAAGTTAATCCATTGTGGGGTCAGTTTTCAAACACTAACTAATTATTTCTGGATGCCACCCAACATGAAACACCTCAAAGAGGTCTGATTTCTCAGTTGGCAGATACCCAGTCCTCTGAGAATCAGGCCTATTTAAGGTGGCTCACGTTAGACACCTGAAAATGCAGGCAAATCCTTAGCCATTAGAGTAGATGTCTTGGCTGGTTGTCTACAAATGGTTGCATGTTTGTGCATGTTTTCTTTCCCTGAGTTTCCATTACTTAAAATTGATCTCATGTTGGTGTTATGCTTTCTTACTAGCTCTTGTGTTTGACTTGACACAGTTTATATATTAACATATAAAGTAATATTAAAATGAAAAATTAAAACCTCTTCAGAAGCTGCTGTTTATAATGTTAACGGGAGGCGTGGAATAGATTCAGAGCTATGCAACTGCAGAATGCTTTTAAGGACCTGCCACTGTATAGTAGTGACTCATACATCAGGAGGAGTTTTGCTCTTTTCAAGTAGGGGAAGAAAATGATAAGTACAGTAGCTTGTGAATACAATTAACATGAACATTGATGAAGCAAGTGAGGTGAATGCATTCAAATTTAGGTGATGTATAATTGCATTGTAAAGCCTGATACTTTGACACCACTCTTCTACTGAATACTCAAATACAAGGTCATTCCGCTGTCACTAGCAACGGTATCCCCAAAGGAACAAAATGTCAGGCACTAGACAAAATGCAGTCTGGCTTTTTAATATATATATATACCTTCATTCTCTACAGGCTGGGAACAATATTTGTTCATATGTCATTGTTCTGTTTTATGCTTAGTAATTTTACCCTTACAATGTCAACACTGTTGGTTTGTGTTTCTTGAATTTGTTGAAGGCAAGACCATAGCCACTGAAGCAGAGCTGAACCTGAATCTGTCTCTAGTGAACATTATATTCCTCTGCTTCCAAGAAAAAGAAGTATCCTGCACATCATCCCTCAGAGATTTTTCTTTGCCCATGGGGTTTGTATGTCTTCATTAAAGCTGAGTTTGACACGTTAAGTCTTCATTCTTTTTCTTCATGCACATAGAGAGCGATATGAGTTAATATCACACATATGGTTTTGCATTGCTTTGATAACTAGAGCCATTGATTCCCTCTGGAATAGCGTCCCTAAATACTGAACATTTCTATAACATTCTCTGTCTGAAGATCTCAAATACCTTATAAATGACCTAATTGTGCCCCTAGGATCTAAGGAGTAAGGGCCAGATGGAAGGTAGTATCTACTGCCTCTAAGTTAGCAGGGTCCATCCCATTCATAAGAGTCCTGCTAGGAATTTATATAGATCTGTGGGGCAAGAAAAGGAAGAGAGGACTGTGCAGAGTGGGGAGAGGCCACAGTTTGCTATATGAAGATGGCCCAATCTTTTCCACAGTCATTTCCTTTAATGGAGGCTCCCGGTAGACAAGAACAGAAACCATGATACTGGGTGCATCTACATGTGGAGTTAATGCAACTGAATAAACTGCGGTGCAATTTGAGCCAGAGTAAACTAATCCCGATGTCACTGCATGCATTTAAGCACAGTAATTTACTCCACTATGGGATAGTACTTGTGTCTGATGGGACTATCTGACAATGAATTAGTCTACATCAGCCCAATTGCCATGCATGTGAAGATGGTGATGCTTTGCTGTTAAGTAAATGACTTTAGTGGGCAGTAAAGTTCACATGTAGACATGCCCATTGAGTCCTTCCAGAGGAGATGCTCAAAAGGCTAGAACTCTGGAGGGAATTAGGATGAGAAACAGTAGGGAAAACAGTAAGGAGACACTAGTGTGAGAGGTTGAGATGTGTCTAGGGAAGCAAAAGAAAAGAGAGGAAGCTGTGAATCATGATTATTTTTTATTTAGATACATATTATATAAGAATTTGGCGAGGAACAGTGGGGAGAGTGTTGTTCTTTTTAAAGTAAAACATTGAACTAGTTCTACATCTGATTTCTCATGGTCACGCAGTTAGTAAATCCTCTGATTTTGTGAGTAAAACCCAGGACTCCTTTCTTCCAGCCCCCACCTCCAACCACAGGACTGCATTGCTTTTCCATAAGCAATCTTTGCATTCTGCCAGCATTGCCTATAGCTCCTAGAGTTTCTGTATTGCCCCCTTCAGTGTCCAAAGCATCTCTCAAAATGCTTTGCACAATAAGGTTAAGTGGTGATCATGCTGTGATTGTGAGTGCAACAAAGAGCCATTATGCATGCAGCAGTCAAGAAATACATTCACATACTTCTCTTTAAGGCTGGTAACTTCATTTCAATTTGGCTCTGAACAAATTATAGTAGAAGCTTTACAATACTTCCTGTATTTAAAGAACTGTTCTGTCTCTCATCAGTACATGATAGCCAACATTGACCTTCCTGTGAAAAGATCAGAGATGCACATATGTGTGTATTAAAGCAAGCAAGCAAACAAAATCGCTTCTAATGCAGCCATCTTCTGATAAGGTGCAAACATATGGACTAATGGCAGTAAGCTGTGTCCGTAGGCACATCTACCCATGTACTTTACTGCTCAGTAAACTGATTTACTGCACAATAAAGTGTCAGCTTCTACACGTGCATGGCAATTGGGCCAGTGTGGATTAGATTACAGTGCTGTTGGATAGTCCTGTCAGATATAGGTACTATTTGACAGCAGAGTAAATTACTGTGCTTAAATGCGGTGATGTCAGGATTAGTTTACTCTGGCTCAAATTGCACCTGAGTTTGTTCAGTAGCATTAACTGCATGTGTAGATGTGCCCACTATGCCAGAGCCCTAGTGAGATGTCAGTTTATAATTGTTCTTTACAGTGTTCCCCAGAATAACACTGGGTTCACTTAAGCTTCAATGAATGAATAACATCCCCCTCCTTTTTTCTTCATTTTTAAAATGTTATCTCATGAGTCACAGATATATCATGCTAGAGTAGCCTATATAGAAATAACATTTGGTATTTTGGTTTGCACATTCAAGCAAGCGGAATGCTGAAACCAGCCTATGAGCACTTGACTCTGTGAGTAGCAGTTTAACTCCTTGTGCCCAAATAGATGCAGTGCTGTGATCCAGGCTAGGTAGGGACATTCAGAAAGTCCAAGGCAGAATGATCTAAGTTACATGGTTTTCTGTAAGTGGCGTAGATTAGTTTGGTAGCAAACAGAACACATATGCACCCTTTAGTAGTGGGGAACAAAACTTGGACCGGGCTCTACCATTTTTAAACCAGTCAGTGTGCGCCGAACTTCTGTTATGGGTATAGGCTGGTTTCCGATCACTTATACCAGTAAAAGTGTAATGTCTGCACCTGTCCCCAGAGGCCTAACTAGACATTTCTGTAGCATTGGTGGCAGTGGTGCACAGGGCAGCAGCTGCAGCCACACAGCTGGCAGAGGCAGCAGTGTGGAAGCTGCTATTTTTGCCTTTTCCCTGCTTAGTTATGATGCTGCTGTGATCAGTGTGCATGCTACTACAGTAATATTTTGATCGGATTGCATGGTAATGTTTTATTTTTAAGGCTCTTTTATATGAAGGTTCCAGTTGCTGGTAAGGATTTGAATTTTACTTGCTAATCTAACACTAGAATCTGATCGCGATTATGTAGGTGCAAATTTGGGTAGCTTTAAATGATTTAGAAAAATCATCTGTAGCTCAGATGTGAATCCTGGCACCTTTTAATTCCTTTTTTGGTGACTTGCCATGATTAGTGCCTTATGGGAATATATCTTGAGATATATTCAGTATTAAATAGATGGCGAGGCTCATAGATTTTTTTTTTTTTCTGTGGTGGTTTGATTTGGGAGACAAAGTTGCTTGACAGTTGTCCATGACTGATGAACCAGTAGCTGATGATCTGTAAAGAGCTGAGCGGCCTCACCTTGCTGGCTCCCTTCCTTGCTTACATCTGAAGCAGATGGATCAAATGGAACGGGGTGGAAAAACAAAGGCAAGAGACAGATTTATGAACAGAGAAGCGGGAAAATGTCTTGGTTAAAACTTTTTTCGTTTTAACTTTTTTATGTGAATTAATTTTTTTATGACAAACTTTGTGTGTATGTCTACATATACAATTCACACATTAAGAGCTGCATGGTAAGGGTGTTGTCGTTTGGTAGGGGGTTGGGAATTTTTTAGGATATAGGATTCTCTCTTTCCCCTACTCCGATAGATAGATAGATAGATAGATAGATAGATAGATAGATAGATAGATATGGGAGGGTGGTAATTAATCCCTTTTCCCAAGCAGCACAGCTGAAAAAATTGCCCCTCCTTCCCCCACCCCAAACAGACAAAATACTTACTGCACAGCTCTTAATTTATATATTGTTTGCTAATATTAATTTTTAAAGTAGGCAGTTGGTAAAGTTATGATATGAGATAATGAACAAAAAGGCTTAAGGATTTTAATTTAGCTAAACACTGCTATGTTTTTCTCAGTTTTACTGATTTTTTTCCACAAGCCCCCTAAATGTTTGAAAACAGAGGCTCCTTTGCTTGTTTGTAGGTTTTAGCTGTTCTCTTTCCATTTGTCGTGACATGCCCTTCTTTTACCCATCCTCTTGCATCCAGGTGCAAAACTTCACCTTCGGTCAAGGTGGTGCCTTCATCAGTTGGATGTTCTGTTGTTGACCAGAAATCAGAAGGCATGCTCATTTCTAACTTGCTAAAAAACGAGCCATCTCATTGCTAATGCAATTTCTTTGGTTCCTCAGTTTTGTGACGGATCTGTGGGATCACAGCCAGTCATGCTGACCAATATTTTATGATGGTTTCCTAATAGTCTTCAGTCTACCTGTATCCATCTGTTGTTTTAAGTTCCATGGGCCAAAGGCTGCCTACTTGTTTTGTGTTTGCACACAACGCAGCTCAGTGGGTTATGGTCCATGACGAAGTCATAGGTACTACTGTCCTACAGAATAAATGATTAGTAGAAGCACCAACAACCTTATTTTTCAATGACCTGGAGCTGTTTTTCTTTTATTTCACTGAGTGTTTGGTCTTTGCTTCCTTCATTTCTTTTGCTGTCATCCATCTCAAGGAACATACTGAAAGGAACCTTTTGAAATGCAAATCCTCGACTAAGTAATGAAGTCCCTCATTTGTTGAATGCTATTTACATGAACATTTCCTAGCAGTTTGAATAAATAAGATAGGTGGAGATGTCTTCAGAGCTGACATTCCCTGGTTTTTTAGTCATTCCTGTTGCTGCTATGGTGGGAAAGGTTCTTGATTATCTAAACTAGCCTGTAAAAGATTGGCAGTGGAAATGGAAAAATCTATCTAGACTTGACAAATATACAAAACAGCAGTATGTCAGCAAAGAGTGCATGTCTGCAACTGTGTGCATGAATTGTATGCTGTCTCCAGTGGCTTTGCAGTCCACTGTCTTCACAACTGCTGGTGGAAATTTCATAAGTCTATGTGAAAGATGAACGTATGAGGGGAAAATGCACATGCATCTAAGTTGCCTAGCATTAAATTTTGCTGGAAACACGTGAGAGCATTTTTTTTTTTCTTTTTTTGTTGGTTGGCAAAAGATATCCAAATTTCCTCTCAGGAATTTCATTGTTGCCATGGTAATTGATGTCTGTCTCAAGATGTCATTCAAGGATGAAGTTAGCCCTAGAATGGAGGGGGGGGGGGGCGTTATGTGAAGCTTATTATTAAGATTTTCTAACCCTTTCAGTTCTAAAAAGTACATTTCTACTGCTTCTTACATTACCAAACCATAACCATTTGAACTGAAAATCTCCACTTTTGGTGTCTGCCGCAGGCTGACTTTGCTGGAAAACTTGAGACAAGAATGGGGCTATTGGAAAAATATGCTGTTTTTCCCATGTTTAAAAAAAAAATCCACTTCTATTCTTTGGAGCACAGACTTGCGATTTAATAGAGGGGTAGCTGTCCTTATGAAAATGCACCTATGTTTGGTCAAGCTATGAGCCAATAAAAAAAGGCCAATTCCTAGATTTTCATAGGAAAAAAATGTGTTCATAGCCCTGCTTCCTTCCACAGAAAAGGAGCAAGCAGTAGGCACTTTTCTTGTTCAGAAGTAAGAAATCTTTTTCATTGAGTACTTGACTCAAAAGACTTCTTGTTCCCTGCTTGCTTTCAGGGATATGCTTGCCACTGATTCTCTTGCTCTCTGCTAGCTTCCTCTTGGCTTTCCGTTCCCTGTGCACTTCTGACATATAGCCACAATCAAACTATGTGCCCACCACTGTATTTACAGTTACTTCCCAGGGCATCTCCCTGACCCACATGGCTGAGCTTCTGCACAGGCACTGCCATGGTATTTTGCATGTTAGATGGAGCTTTCTCTCATTTCAGTTACTCCTACACAACAGGGTATTTAATTGCTGCTGCTTTTCATCAAGTTATTTTTTCTAAGTAGAACTATTAATTGGAAACAGCACCTTATTCTCTAGTGCTTTCTTTCAGCTCCTTAAATTATATAACATGCTATAAAATACTACTCCAGAATATATTCACACAGCAGGAAAGAAGTCTCACCGCACTTCATTATTTGTTACATATCATGTTTGTTGTGCTGTACTCTGAGAGGTTTCATTTGTTCTGTGTTGCCCTTACATCAATCAGGGAGAAAAAGAAGAGGAATATGTTTTTAGCCCAGCCCAAACTGGAGATTACCAGACATGCTTCTGAAGATATTAGAGCTGTTACAAATGAGGGATGTCAGGAGAAAACCTCTCAACATTGGCGATGCATAGGGGGTGCACATGGGTGCACGTGCACCCGCTGAGATTGGTGGTGCACCCCCTGAAAGAAGCACTGCTGAAGCTCCTGGTGGAGCCGGTGGACAGTCGCTGATTGTTGCTGGCCAACACTGATGCTGCTGGTGGTGTCTGTGGGTAGTCGCTGACCACCAGTCGCCGCCCCCGCAGTGCCAACACTGCTGCGGCCACCTGCGGGACCTCCCTGCACATCGCCACCATGCCCCTGCTGCCGTCCTCTGTGGACAGTCACCGTGCCCTCCAGCCTCCAGGATCACATGTCGTTCATGGCTCTCAAGAGGGTTAGAAGAATAGCATCATAGAAAATGAGGGTTGGCAGGGACCTCGGGAGGTCACATCTAGTGCAACCCCTGCTCAAAGCAGGACCAGCCCCAACTAGATCATCCCAGCCAGGGCTTTGTCGAGCCAGGCCTTAAAAACCTCCAAGGGTTATCACAGCTAAATTTTATCTTTCTCCCTCCCCTTCACTGAAGTTCAGCTCCATTTCTTTTTCTCATTACGAACATTACTATGCAATATAATTTTAAAAAATAATAATTTTCTAGAACAAAAAGGATGCTATTTGATTTCAAAAGCTTTTACTGAGGTATAAAACCTTTGAACTACTGTGACAGAAACTGTTCCCTGAAGGCTACATGTCTTAAAGGTTATTAAAAATTTAATTGTAAAGATGGTTTCCAGACCAGAAAAAAAATCATCTAAACACCACTTAGGACCCTGATTAGCTGATCTGATAAATCCCATGGCTGATTATTTTTAAATAAAGTGGACATTCCTGTCTTTTAAAAATGTGCACACACACACACAAGCTGGCTTTCCATAGCAAATCAAAATATCAGCAGAAGCTTGAAGTTTCTAGTTAACATTTTTTCCTGCCATCTAAGGACATGGTTAATTTGGTCTGTTGTCCTCTGAGGATATGTGCATATTACGATTTTTAGCTTTATCTCCAGCCCATGTAACACAATGTAAAAGCCAGCACATTTAAAACAGATGTAAAGCAAATACACAGGTCACAATGCCACACAAGCAGGGAAAGGAGAAAAAGGGATACATGGCTGAGTAATTGTGAATAGATTTATAGTTGGTATGTTCAATCTGGGCTAGATCTAATATCAGCAACTACCCTGAGTAGTCCAGGGGGATATGGGCAGATGCCTATAGTGCAAGATTACTCTGTATCTGATGTATTCTCTTACTCTGTATCTGATGAAGTGAGCTGCTGCTCACAAAAATGTGTGCAGCTCTGATTCAGTTTAGAAGCTGCACTTCCTGCCTGTCTTCTGCTTGAATAGCTACTTCTGTCCTCTTACTCTGTTCAGTCCCTCCTTTGTTTGCCACTTGCTGCCTTCTCACTCCACTTCACTGGCAATCTCCTTTAGTCAAGGCATTCCCTGGCTCCTGGTATGATACCACTCATTAGCCCCTAGCTTCCTCCCTCACCTTTCTGTGGCAAGGAAGGGAAGTTTTATGCCCATGTAATGGTTGCACTTATCCTTGGAAATGGAGTTTTCATCAAAAGCTGTGATTGAGTGACCAAAGTTTAAAATTAAGGTACCCAAATATTCATGAAATAACCAGGCCGCTGTATTCATTGTACATTGAAATTGAACGTTGGTTAATGTCAAAGGTCACATTGCACAAGTCGTATTATCACATGCACATATTATTTCACACTTTTTTTTTCTGCTTCCTTTATTGGCTTAAATGCATACTTTTGGCCCCCTAGAAAAAAGTCATTAAAAATACTGTTTTCTCTAAGCTATTCTGAATGCTTGACAAGTGCATCATAAACAGCTGTTGTTTTACTGAGAAGTCTTTTTAATTATTATTTTATATTTTGCTTCAGGTGCTCTCAGTGAAACCTGGAAAATGATGGAACTTAAAGGACTTTTTCCCCCATTTTTCAAAAGTAACTCTAATGCTTTAGAACTAAAGTTTCTTAACCCCTTTTTAATGTACTTGTATTCTCTAATTTATGCAAATACCATGAAAACAGAAACATTTGCAATATCCAACATGTAAACAACCTTTACCTACACTTGTGTTTTTGGTTATAGTATTAGGCATCAATCTAATGGTCATTTAAAGTCAATATTATTTTCTCTGGAATGCATGTGAAGTATTCAAACTTATATATTCTTTTTATAGCATTGTGAATTTGATAGGTTAATATGCTAATATATTATTTCAATTTGACCATTCATTATAATATGAAGAATTCCTCTTGTGTTATAACATAAAGTCCTGGAGTGAAGAGTCACAAGGTGCCTATGTGTATAAGATAGCTTTGTTTTTCAGGTTTGTCTAATCAAAGACATGCTGAATTAGTTTACTATATAAGCAATTGCAGTTTGGGTGTTTTTAATCCTGGGCTGATGGGACCTACC
Source organism: Alligator sinensis (assembly GCF_000455745.1). Taxonomy (NCBI): domain Eukaryota; kingdom Metazoa; phylum Chordata; order Crocodylia; family Alligatoridae; genus Alligator; species Alligator sinensis. Next base: position 2,248,620 of record NW_005842030.1, on the reverse strand, counting down.
AAAAAAAAATTACAAGAAAATGTGAAATTGTTCAAAGTATTTTTGATATGGGGATTATGTACCAATATGTGATAGAACAGTCTTTTGATCTCATTGTATGGATAAAACTAAGATATGTTAAAGCTTTTCTATATAGATCTTAGAGAAACTAAAGGCACAGATAGAAGTGACAGTTTCCACCCAATCTGGCCCCTGGAAGTGCTCTACAGCTTTGACAAGGCCCAATCCCATGACAATCTGAACCCTCATTCATGAGTATTCAGATGAAGGTGCTGTGAAGCTGAGTGCCTTCATTAACTTGTGTCTGCATGTGACGGGAGCAGGGCTCGGCTAATACAGCCCAATCCTTCTCCCAGCGCTGTTTCAGAATTAGAGGGGGAGAACCGAGCAGAGGGAGCTTGTTGTAAGGGTTGCCCAGACGATGCTGATAGATGGGGTGGGGGGATTGGATCCAGCCCCAAGTTGGGGAGCTCCAATCCACCCACCCCCACTCCGGTGTAGCTGGGGAAACCCCCAACCAGACTTCTCCCCTTCCCATCCTGAGACAGAATGAA